>NW_014554274.1:363315-441187 GCF_001313825.1 Dinoponera quadriceps
CCCCCCGAAAAAATCATGTCCGGCGCGTTACGTTCGCTTCGCGTCGGTCCACCGACCCGGTTAAACGACGTAATTTGTCAGAGACAATTACTGCCAACAACGAGAGACACCGGCGCTCTGAAAGTCCGATCTTCTGCGCAAGATAATCAAGCTGTCTCGCGTAACGGCTTCAATTTCTCGGCTCACACCGCGGCGAAAAACGCATCGGCGGCCGTGTCGTGATAAAATCACGCGTGACAGCCGAGCCTAATTACGCGCGAATGAATTCGTGCCTAACGCGACGTTTGTGCTCAACGAAGGCGCCCGTACTTGCCTTTGTTTACAGGTGACTCATTTTACCGTATCCCCTTGTGATGTCTTTCATTCGCACTGAGTATCGTAAGATCAGCAAACGATACAGGTGAATATGAATAAAATAATAAACAAAAGAAATTAAATAATTACGTGAAAATCATTAAATTTCCCGAAGGGAGGACGGGAGCGTCAGATATGACGGAAAAACCGTTCTCCCGATTTCGTTACAAATACCCAAAATTACCTTCTCAACGTAAAGTTCGCGAAGGGAAGCGCGTTGAACCGGGAGCGTCGAGCGCGGCCCGGCAGGTATGCAGACGGGGACGATAATAATCGCCGGCTGAATCCGTCCGCAGTGATACAGATTCGTCGACGTGCACGACAGCGGATTCCTCCGCATCTCTGTACCTCGCCATCATCATCGTCATCATCGCATTGTGCTGGCCGGTAGCGTCGCGTCTCTTCCCACGAAGAATCCGATCGGGCACGCCTGCCTGCCCCGCCGCCGCGGGACAGGCCCCGTAAATCGCGCTACGCAAGCGGCACGACGACATCTCGTCGTCCATCGTTGACCTACCTATATAAGCGCGCTGATATTATTCCCTCCCCCCCCCCCCCNCCCCCTCGACTTGGGGAAGCTGATTCATGAAAGCGCGATTATGTAAAGCGCGCTATCGTCCACGCGAGTCCGGCGAACTCGCGGATTCAAGTTATTCCGCGATCTACCATAGGTTACGCTCGCGGCACGCACGTCGCCCATCGTCGTCCTGGAAAGGCGTCGTTGCGGTATCACATGATCTACTCTGAGTGGCGAGAAAATATAATAGCCGATAATATACAGCCGAGTAATATACAGTTCGGCGTGTATAACGAGAAGGACTTCGCGCGCTCTGTGATCTCGCGATCTTTCTCTCTCTTTTTTGATAATCGAAACTCTGCGGTCTGGGCCGATGAGATAACGAGGCGAATTACTCGCGAGATTTTCCGCACGGGTCCGCTGATATTTGCAAGGTTAGAACCGAAATTCCGATCTGGGACAAATTCTTAATAAGATTAATCGGTCGCGAATTTATATCATTTATTGGTAAAAGACGAAGAGAACTTGTACACAGATATATCAAATATACTCGAGGATTATTTACAAAAGTGCGGAAATGTTTCACGGTGTGGGTTTTTCTGCGAAGCTCGCGTTTAAATTGGACTTTGCGCTACTCTGACAGGCGAAATCGCTCGGGTCTTCCGTGACGATCGACTCTGCTTTATCATCATTTATTTCGACGTGATCATATTTCCGGTAATCACGATCCAAGTGAAAATTGTGTTTGAAGTCCTCGAAGGCTGACCAGAGCTCGGCGATCTTCCGATCCATCCGCCTCGCCAAGTCATCGCGTTGCTGTTGGACTTCAAACTTAATAACGTGCCCGATTCTGCGCAGGAGTTCAACATCGTTCTTGGGCGACATCTTTTCGGATTTGTGCGATATGCACGGCTCATCCTGTTTTCCCAAAGCCGCCTCGTTGCCCGGTCCACACATTTCGTGATTTTCTTCCCGAGTGTTCGACCAGTTGATCGCGTTTTGCATTTCGAACCTAAAATTTTATCAACCTGTACATAACTGGATTCATTAAAATGGGGCTCATTAATTTTAGAATTTCACTGATATTTTCGACTTTCGTTACACGGAAAAAACAACTCCGTTAGTGTAATTGAATTTTCCGTTGCCTGAGGACCAGACGAAAACCCGCTTGTAGTAACAGAAAGATTCCTGTAGGAGTTTTCTGCTCGATCAATTGTTCTTTAGTTGTCTCAATCAAGTTTTAATGCAGCTGAACACTGAGAGAAAAATATTTGATATTTCTAATTATAACAACTATATACATTTCATAGTAACGTACAAATCATAGTAAAAGAATAGTCAAGAAAATCGTTTTCTACACTGAGAAAAAAGTACTTGAAAATATATTTGTGGAATATAAAGTTATTTCACACAGAATTAAGGTTTATTTCTGTGAAATAAACCTTACATCTCCCGCAAATAAAAGTGTAAGTATTTTTTTCTCGGTGTAGTACATGTTATAATGTCAGTATATATGTATATTGCTACTATTTTTGTAGTTGATATCAAGGAAGTGGTATAATTGAGACCGAAAATATAACTATAATTTCTCCAAGTGAAGTTCTTAATCGCAGAGATATCACTTCTCATCGCCGAGTTTTCCGTTTCCTGCCGCTGAGCTTTCATCCGGTCCCTATTCAGTCGCACAAACTAAGACTTTTCTCGTGTACCAAGCCTTGAATTGCTCGCGGAGTGCCATCAGATTGCTCTCATGCAGACCGACGACGTCTCGCTTCAGCTGCTTCTCCAACACGTCGATCTGCCTGCGAAAGTCCGAGCGAGCCTTCGCGCTCCTCCTCAGCAAGGTGTCCAGGTGCCGCTGGATACCGCCGTACAGCGCGCTCTTCGTCTGCTCCATCTCGTCGTGCAACATCTCTCTCTCCGTCATCTGCCACCTGGCGATATGAGAATCGATCCTTTTCTCGTGATCGTCCCGCCAAATCAGCAGATCCCGCCAGAGCTTCTCGCACCTCTCGTGACCCGGACACCTCCGTCTTTTCAGAGCGACGATCTCCCTCTCGACCTGAGACAGTCTGCACTTGAGCTGTTCCACGGTGGTCTTGGAGGACTTGTCGCGAAGGCCGGTTTCCGCCTCGTCATTGTCGCCGGAAGCTTCCGCCTCTGGAAGCGACGCGTTCTTGCGCGACCGGTGTATACGCGCTCCGTTTGTCCGCGCACCTCGCGATAACGCGACGCGTTAACGGAGGAACGAAAGGTTTCCGTTATGTGATCATTTATTCTACTTTTTCGGATTTTTTTTTTACTTTAGCTTCGGTTCGGGCGTCACTTCGTGATTGGGCCGTTACCCGATTGGACTATTACGCGATCACTTGAGACTATTTAGCGATTACGTTTCGCGCCGGAAATTCGAACGCCATTCCTCGACGATTTTGCGCGCTCGGCACCGAAAACGCGATCTCACCTTTGCTAACGGCACCCGGCCTGAGACAACAATAACTGCCTGCGATTTTTTCCAGCCGGCACCGATCCCGCTCCGTTCGCTCGTCGTCGGAGCTGCTGGTCCCTGTCGAATCACTCTTCGTGTACCTCGAAATTTCAAAAGTCCGTTTACGTGTCTCCGTTACCTTCCGTCGCTCTCTTCGACGGTCTTCGATGCTCATCGCGGGGACATCTGGTCTTACAGCCGCATCTTTTCGACTCGTTAATCGTGAAATTGCCGAACCACTCGTGAAAACGCAACGTCGACTCGGATTCTTCCTCGATGGGCGACAAGTTGCGAGTCTCCTCGCTCGTTCGCGCGTTCCCGACATCGTTTCTCGCGTGTTTGTCGGCCTCTGAATTTCGCGTATGTTCGGAGAGAGAGAGAGAGTAATATGATGAATAAGGTGACAATATACTAGTTTTTCTAAGTTAATAACAAATAAAAAGTCGGTGTTCAATGAATTCATGGGGTAAGATGACGAATATCACGTGCGGGCAAGGTGACGCGTTCGTACATTTTATTTTATTGTAAAAATTATTTAATTATAAACAACTGTTTTTTATTTCTGTTCTTGTCTTGATTTTATTTTCTTTCAGTTATATTATTACATTATCACAAATCATATTTTTTGTTCACAAATAAAATATATTTTTTTATATATATTTTATTTTATTTACATTTTATTGTGTTGTACAGACAGACAAATATAAAAAGTTTGTGAAAATTATTTTCTGTGCGCAGAAGATAGGTAAGGTTTTAACTACCCAGAAAGAATTGATTATTACTTTTACGTCACTATGAAAATGAGGAAAAATTGACGAACTTTAAAGTCGTCGTCTTATCCTTCTTTCCTCGACACTTCTCTTAGATATCAACATGGATGCCAATAAAAGGACTCTCTTCGAGGTAAACCTTGAAGAGAGCGAACTAGACTAACCCGTAGGCATCTCTGTGTTGATTCGCAGGAGTTATCTTGACGTGAATGTGACAGGAGAGCTTCTCTTCCGGTGACTCTCTTCGCATGTCACGCATCGACGTAAAGGAGAGAGCAAAGAGGAGCCCGCATTTCTTTCCGTCCTCAGAGCGTGCTCGGCCGTTGGCGACAGCGAGAAGAAGACGGGAAGAACAAGAACGAGCTTAATGGCGCTGCGAGGCCGCGGTAGCCAGCAATTTTCAATTTCGCTGACTAGCGCGGAAGTAGCTTTCCCACCTATGCGGCGGAATTGAGACGTCGCTACGAGTCATGGGGTACTCGGCACCGTCGGATTTGACATGGACAGCTGGTCGCATTGGACACGTCGAGTGCGCCGTAGGGATAAGCCGCGGATTTCGCTGGACAGTCGCAAGGAGCCTTGAACTTTCGGCTGCGTAAACTCGAATTAAACCACTTGTCTGTCCGTCAAATTCTCCGTCAGATCGTGGTCTCTTGGATAAACGAATTTTTCTAACATCTTAAAGTAGTTGGTTTGTAGAATGTCAAATTTTCAATGGCGATATTAAGGAGCCCCCCATTTAAGTTTATTATTTACTCTGCAAAATTTTTTCTTGTTGATTTATTTAACTATATAAATAATATATGTTAATTTTAAGCATGAAATTAAAGACAATTATACACACAATATTGCAAACACCGAGATATTACTTATTTTTTGTATTAATGCTTTATATTTATATGTCAGTTGAGCTAATAGAGGTGCACACATAAAAAAGTGTCATATAAATATCTAGATATGTGTATATGTATTACGGATATTACTGTAATATAAATTCTAAATTTCTTTTGGTTATTTTCATAACAAAATGGTCAATAATTCTAGAATTTTCGTATAATGTCTCTGAATTAATCTTTCCTTAATGTCATAAGTTTTTTAATTAAAACCCAAAATGTGGTTTCGAAAAAATTAAAAATAGAAGATTAAAAATAGGACATTAATCTTAAGGAATATGTATATACGTATATAAACCTTTAGTTGCGAATACGTTAGCTTCCGAATACGCTTCAATACGCAGCTAAAATTCAAGGATTTCCAAGAAAAAGAGAAAATAGTTTGACGGACGAACTACCTTAAGCACATGTCAACATCCGTCTCCAATTATTTCGGTGAAAAGGTATTCTCGTGAAAATCATTTCCTGCGATTTCAGTTCTCGACAAAGGACAACTTTTCGGAAAGCATATTTCATTCCCGATAAACATTGAATTTACATAGCATAACACGTTCAAGTTACACGACATACATGTTAATTATTAAACGTCAAGGAAATTCTTACTTTCTCGGTGCGAAAGCTCAACGATCTTCAGTCTTTGGGCGTCACAGATCCAACCACGAAACGGTGACGCACGATCGCTCGGGATACATAAAGAGCATCTATAAAAACGGACGCGTAGCCGGCAGAAGAAGCCGTCGAGAAACTGGACATCCGCGTCAGGTATTTAGGTTATTCGATTATTCGCCGGTTCTCGCGATGTTCGCACAACACACGCGGAAACAACAACGAGGGGCCGCACCCGCTCGTCCGTTCGCTCGCGTGGCGAACCGTGAACGCGAAACTCGTTGCATGAAATTAAAAGGAGAATGAGCCGCGAGTCGCGCATCCCGCATCGCATCGCGCGATAACGAGTGCCAAAGAGCTCCCTCGCTCGTTCGCAAAAGAGAAAGAAAGAGAGAGAGAGAGAGAGAGAGGGGGAGCCCTTCCGCCCGATATCCCAGTTTCGCGGAAAAAGGCCTCGCGAGGATCGGCCGCGTGTGAGAGAACACACCTGTGCGGCCGGAGGAACGAACGGACGAACGAGCAGAAGCGAGAACGGAACGAGAGCGGAGTCGAGCGGGGGTCGGGAGAAAGAGACAGAGGAGAGGAGAGGAAGGCGCTCGGCGAAAGAATGAACCGAAGAACAGTAAGGAGCAAGGAGTCACACGGTGCGCTATGAGCATAGCGGACCTAGCGGTAGATACTCTCAGATAACGCCCTCATTTGCATAGGCAGCCGCATAAATGAAAAGCAATGCGGCGGTAATGCATTGCGGCGCGCGCGTACACAGTTTGCGTAAGAATAATATGCGGATAAACAAACGCGACCTCTCCTCCTCCCCCACCGATCTTCACGGTCCGGAGAGAGAGCGGAGCCGCGAAATCGCGCCCGTGCGCGCGATTCGACACGCCGGAGATCCGTTATCGGTGATTAAAATGGACCTAGTTAGAGGTACTCCCCTACTGAAATGCTCTCGTGTTGAGGAAATCCGTGATCTACAGTCGGTGGAGGAGAAAGATTGCAGCCACTTTTGCGCTCGGTGAATTTTCAAACGCATCCGGCGTCCATTAGGAGAGAACCGGTTGTTCTTCAGTGACAAATCGAAAAGTAAATTTCTCCGTTGGATGTTAGACGGAGGAAAAAATAATATAGCTTGAATTAACGTGACGATTAACGAGCCGATTTTGCTCGAGCGGAATTTCTGCTCCTTAAGGGCCGAATTTGATTCATGAGAACCGGAAATTCGGTTTCCTTCAACCGAGACGTAAAGGGAGGATGAAGGGATATTAAACGGAGTAATCGAGGGATGCGATAACCTTCGAATTCTGCAGTCTATCAAGAAGAAAAATTACCCAAGCTCCCGCAGCGTGTCTAATAGCTTTTATAATGTCGCCCATTAGACGGTATTCCGGCGGAGCGAATCGATAGAATTTCTTCGAACGGCTACTAGAAGCAGTTCAAGAGCGTACTTCAATTTAACCGACATGGCTGGTTAGGTACTCGAGACGCCATTGTGAGCGGAATTCCATGCAAATGGAAGAAACCGAGGCGGCTCGCCCACATTTGTCTATTGTTTTATCAGTTCGGTGGAATGCGATAACGGGGGTCGTGGGACCATTCAGCGATCGCGAGAAGATTCGCGCAAGAGGGAAGGAGGTATTAACGAGCATCGCGCTACCTGTTGTTGTCGCTATTTATAGGAGCGTAAAGAGCGGTATAATCAGGAAGATACGGGATGAAATAACGTGCGATCGCGGGAATCAAGTTCGATACACTTTCTTTTTTATATGTTTCGTAATGCATCTGACATTCAACGAGAAGACCTCTCTTCTGAGAATTTCTCGAAAATAAATCCTTCTATTGATGTCGGCTGCGTTACGAAGTGTATGTCGAAAAATAATTAAATAATTAAAAAGAATAGACAGAAGAAAGGCATTAGAACCGACATAGGTGTGGAAAATCGACATGAACTAATGTTTCTCGGGGAATATAAATATAAAGTACCGAATTCTGTCGAAAGTCAGGGAATCCCTTTCTACGTAATAAGAAATTTGTAAGATTAAAAATAACTTTGCATCCATGCACATACATTTTTTATCCTACACCCTCAACAAGGTTGTAGAGCTCAAAAACAAAATGTTACGTCGGTCTTTCTCATGGTGTTTCTTCTCTAATAATAAAAAGAAAGATAATTCGAGGCAGATATTAACACGTAAGTATAATCGAAGAATTAATTCACCAGGAGAAATTGCTATTTGACGGTGAATTCGACAGACAGAAATGGACAGGTGACTTAACTCAAGTTGACGAAGTCACGAAGTTTCGCGCTTCTTGCGCGTATCGTGAGACTGAAACTTCAATGAGATCGCGAATTTACGTCGGGACGACTTTCCTCGGCACGACCTCGCGATCGGAGTCGTCCTTGCCGAAATCGTTACCGTTCACCCCTTGGAGTTCACCTGCTGCGGAACGGACAAACTGACGGCGCGGCTCGCACAATGGAGCAGCAACGCGCGATGAACCACGGCCGAAAGTGACTCATCTATTCCGCTGCGGGTGGCCACCCTGAAGTCGATCGGCTTTGACGACGGCGAGACCGCGGTCTCTCTCTCTCTCTCTCTCTCTCTCTGTTTTTCGCTCTATCGACCAGCACTCGTCACAGGCGTCTCGGCGATGTCGTCGACGTCGCTGGGCAAAAACGCAAGTGCCCACGATTAGCCGGCCGAACGTCTACATCGCCGCCGCTGTCGTTAATTAACTTCATGCGGATTGTGTATTTGTCCGCCGCGGACAAGAAGTGACCGCAGACGACGATCCTGCCGAAGATCGACACGGTTTTCCTTCGACGGTGGTCGATCTATTCTCGATCGCCGTCTTCTAGCCTTCGACGCTCCCGGTTCCCGACTCTTCCTCCTCCTCCTCCTCTTCCTCGCTCTTAGTTTTCGTGGCCGGTTTAATTAACTCTTCCCACAGCGCCAGGGGACTGCCGTGAATGCTGAGTACCTTGTAATTTCGCCGTCATTCTTCGCCGATCGTGCGCGCCCCGCCAGCGATCGTTATTATCTTTCAGCGTTTTCCGATCGTGACGAGCGCGCTGATCCGGCCTTCGACGTGTCTCGGCGGCGCGCGGTCGAAAAATTCCGGCGATAGCGCGGAATAATCGTGAATAATAAATGCGAATGCGAGGATCGAACGACGTTGAAGAGGCGACGAAAAAAAAAAATGAATACGTCGAATATTCGCCGGGGAAAAAAAGAATCCCCGTTGGAGGAGAATCTCTTTCTCTCTCTCTCTCTCTCTCCCTTTTTCTCTCTTTCGTTCCCTCGCTCGCTCGCTTGCGAGAAACCGAAATCTAACGGTGACCGTAACGCAACGTCACCCGTTACCGACTTCAGCGACTTCGTCCACGTGCTCGCATCACCACCACCACCACCTGCCACCACCGGTATCACCACCACCGGGGTGGTGGTAAGGCGACAATAAATAACATGACATACGGTTAGAACGTGAGGCTGTCAGGTGGAGCTTCTACCTGTCGCGGCGAAGACTCGTCTATCTCCCTTTCTCTCTCTCTCTCTCTCTCTTTCTCTCTCCGCGGAACTTCGACGCCACGTGGAGAAGCAACGGAAACCGCGTCTCCGGGATCCCGGTAGCAGGTTCCCGGAAGGTTTCCGCGAGCGAGCCCGTAACAGTATCGTACGAACCGATGCGATCCCGATGCGACTGTCTCACCGCGCCGGTACCCACGGCGAGAGCGCGGCAGCGGCGGAATAGCGATCGAGCGGAATAGCGGCCGTGAAATCGCGATACGAAGACGACGACTTCGTGTCGGTCCGTACCGAAAGAACGATTAGAGGAGCGAGAGGAAGCGATTCTCACGAGAGACTTCCCGCTCGATCGAGCGGTCCGTTCTTCAACGGCCGGCTCTTCTTTGTCCCGCCCGGATTATGGACACATCCGAGGCGACTCGATTAGCTCGCCTCGATAACAGCTCCGCGTTACGCGGAAGTCGCTCCAAGCTGCGCGTAAGTCGCTCCGACTAGAAATTGTCATCGGGTGCACTTAATATCGCATAGGATCCTGGGTAATTAGATGAGCGCAAGGTGTTCCTTACTATAGTTAACTCAATCATGCACGGATAAAAATTCAATAAGGAAGATAGGTATATCTGTCATAAGGTTGTTAATGATCAGGTACACATATTAGAATCTATGTATTTATTCTAATGCATTATTTTATTAAGTTTTACCGATCAGGTCCTTTTCAGGATCTCGCTCACTTTATCTATTATGAATTGCATTATCAGTTTCTAATACGGACGTTTTTTGTAGCAAATCTAATATATAGCAGGTTTAATTAATAAATTCTATTTTTCATAATTTTTCTTTTCCATACAAATATTTGTTGTCTTCTTAATTTCGGATTACAAACAGGTTTCGTGACAAATGCACATATATTCTGTCTAACCGAACAGGAAAATCATGCGAATGAGCGCACGAGAAGCTATCATTCTTTCATATGTCTATAAAGTCTAGCTTATAGCTTCCTTTTCATTCGCTCAGACGATTTAATTAATTACTTAATAATTAATATATCGTTAGAATATATTGTTAGAATTGGATGATTTCCAAATGATGGATAAGTGACCTGTTCGCTTCTGTGTGTATTATTTGCGTCGTTTAAGTCGAAAATCGTCCAATTCTAACAATATTTGTTCATCGATTTATATATTTGGTAGATATCTTTCGCTAGTTTAGCACTCCTTAAAAATCCTAAGCTAATCCTTTCCGTTACCTGAGGTAAAAAGGATTCGATAGTATAACCTGATGAAAACGTTATAGTGAATCCTGCGTGATTAAGGTCCTGATTACCACGTGGCATTACATGACTTCTTAGGAACTGATAATATAACCTTAGATGGACTCGGCAACCAGTTAAGGTCAACATAAGCCGGACCATGAGGTAAATTTCTAGTATCGGGAAGTTTCACGATCGC
Organism: Dinoponera quadriceps; assembly: GCF_001313825.1. NCBI lineage: Eukaryota > Metazoa > Arthropoda > Insecta > Hymenoptera > Formicidae > Dinoponera > Dinoponera quadriceps. The sequence continues at coordinate 373,913 of NW_014554274.1, forward strand.
GTGGAAACGGTCAGCGGCGATGCGGAGGCGCAAGCAGCGCCTTCACCTGTGAGATATTATCCAGTTACTTATTAATTATTAATTAATGCGGCCTTTTCAAATTGAAGAGCCCGTCGGGCGGAGGGTGTTATTCCGGGGAAAGAGGGAGAGGGAGGGAGAGAAGAAGAAAGAGAAGGACCGGTTCTTTTCCACTACACGGCGCGAACGCGAACAAGAGGGCGTGTTAATTAGAATATATAGGCGCGGAAGGAGGTGCGAGAACTCTCTCTTTTCTTTGTATATTATACCAAATGCTAGCCATTAACAATGCTAATGCGCCGCCATTGTATTTGCACACCGTGCGAAGGTGCCGTCATCGTCGTATCGTCGCAGGGCTGAAGCCGCTCCGCAACGCCTTCGATCACGCGCACTTACGGCCGTACCTACGTGCCCTATGTACGTATATACAGCGTGTCAGATGAAGTTGTTGCGGTGCTCGGATCGTTGTTGGAATACAACGCGTGCTCACAGCTCACGGATACGCGCCGGCTTTTAATGCAGACATCGGGTCGCAGCATTGCGCTCTCTCATGGACGCGCGCGTCGGACGGAAGAAACGTACCCGCAGGTACGTTTTTCCAACGACGAGTTGTACGTGCACGTATGCGTGTTTGTTTGTGTGTGTGCAGCCGCATATTTCCCTTCCGCAATTTATGCGGAATGCGGTCCCAGGCGCCAGGGAGCCCTTACAATGAAACACCGCAGGAAGCTGCGGGCATTTAAAAGCGTAGCTCTCGCGCGCACTTACCCGCTAATGAGACATTACGCGATTTCATTAACAGCAGAATGCCCGAGCGCGATTTAATCGAGATATAACGCGCGCTCGGGCGAGCGCTATATCTAATTGCCGCGCGAGAATAATGCGGTGAACGCGCGATTATTCGACATCTCATTTCCACGTGTTAACTGTCAAACGCGGCGACGGCAGTCATTACGCAACCGCGGCGGAAGAGTAATTGCATGTTGTTTCCACAAAGAGTCGTTTATGGTACAAAGATATTATTTATATCGTGGGGTTATATATATATATACTCGTATATATGTGAATCGTAGCGGTTCAATACAATGTGTCGCGATATACTCGCGGCGATAAAATGACGGATAAACGGCACGCCGCGCAAGCAGGAACGCGCGTTCCCCGCTGTGAATATATTTATCCGAGGGGACAATAGAGCTGCTTATGTAACTTAGCTACCTACCGTAACTTAGTTCCCGTGCTTAGTTATTTTAACTTGGTAACTTTCGATTCACGCGTAACTCGTCTAACTATCACAGTTCCTTCGCGTGGAATAGAAGAGGAACATCGGCGATTCGGAAGTCCTACAGTCGCCGAATCGCAGCAGCGCTGAATTAGCAGCGACAATTCGTTTCAAAACTAGCTATTCAACGGTAACATATATATATATATATATATATATATATATATATATACATTGTGTTATCCGGAAGGTTTGGATCGAGCGGCCGTGTGGAAATTGAAAAGAGAGATGAAACTCGACTCGCTGCTCGCGCACGCGTATTAATTGGTTATTCTTCTAATTGTTTCTCGAAGGCATGTAAGCACGGCTTTCGCGCGTGTCGGGACATTTTATTGCACCGATCGGCACAGCGGCCGCACAGAGACGCCGAGATCCCGAGATAGAGCTGCGTCCACGCGCGCTGCGCGGGATAGAGGAGAACGAGCATGTAGGTGAAGGCTGGAGGGCTCTCCAGGATGTGTCGAAAGTGAAACTCAAGGTCTCTCGTACGGTCTCTCTAGGTTGTGTGTTGCATGTATATGCATGACCATTGTCCGCCCTCATACGGGCTCGATCATAGCTCGCGATAGAGCACTTCAATCCAGGTCCTTGAAGAGTCTCCGCCGGACGATCGTGCATTTTCGCGGGGACGGGAGTCATTGTGGAAGAAAATATGGTCGGTAAAAAGTGCGAGCTGCCGGTCGATTCTCCGACACTCTCTTCGCAGCTCGTTCTCGGCTCCGTCCTGAGACCCCTAACGCTTCGGTTCCTCCTTCTTCTCCTTTTCCTCCTCCTCCTCCTCCGATTCATGTCCTCGAGTGCGCCCGAAAAAACGATCCTCACGCCGCGTGCTTTCTCGTGCTTGGCAGGAAGCACGTCAGAACGATGCACACTGAAAAGCGCGAGATCACAGTTGCAAGGTTACCTCGCGTCGCGACTCGCCACGGTTGCGCCGTACCGGCGCGTTCGCAAGATTCCACGCAGTCTGACGAAAATTTTGGGAAATATTTTCACGGGTTTTAAATATTTTGTGACCGACGAGTGGGAATTTAGATGAGATAGATTTTAACGAACGAAATTTCGTGACCGGTGAAAATTTGAACGAGAATGATTCCGACGAAAATTTGCGATCGGTAAATGAGAATTTGAATGAAGGAAGTTTAAACAGGCGCCGGCCTCATTTCAGCTGAACCGCACAGTAAACAATTTCGTGTTAAATTTAACACGAGCTGAACATGTCGAAAAGTAACGCAAATATGATGTCAAGAGCACAAAATGAATATCCGTGACACGTTAATCGACACTGACGTATAAAATGTGTGTTATTTTAACACTTAAAGTATTATTTTAACATTTACATATGCTGAGTATCGACTTAACGTGAAATATTGAGATAACACAAACGCACGATATGTTAAATCAACACACGGATAAATAAAAAATGCAATTCAAAAATTTTAACGATGACCGGTCTTAACACAAGTACAAATGTTTCTACTGCATGCAATGCTGCACTGGAACATCGTTCCTTTTCCCGTCAGATTACAAACAAATGTGTACACTTGTTTCACTCTGAAAGCGGGTGCAATCTGATTCGGCTGAAACGAACGAAACTTAATGGGAAAGATTATCGAGAAAGGAATACGTACGTAAAGTGAAGCACCCCAGATTGATGATCGGCGCCACGCAGCCGTACGCGAGCAAGACCGGAAACACGAGATTACCGATCATGGATCCCAGCCTTCCTACCATCATTTCCATGCTGACCGCCATGGCTCTGACGAGAGAACGCGAAATTCAATAACGTGTAACGCCGGCTATCTCCTAACGGTACTACTCGCTCTCGGTGCATCGCTGCACGGACAAGCGTTGCGAATGCAAGTGACGAACCTCAAGGATGTGGGGAAGAGCAGAACGGTCGCGCCCACCAGGACGTTGAAAGTCTCGCTCAGCAATCCGACGAACAGGCACGTGAGCACCAGAGTGACCAACATGTCCGTGGCCCAAACTAGGGATATCAGGCACAAGAACGCGCATCCGTAGCTGATGACTGCGTTCCCGCCGAGAGAGAGAGAAAGAGAGAGAGAGAGAGAAGTCACGATGATTAATTAATATAATCTCGATTTCAGACAAGCCGGAAAGAAGAAGAACGGAGCATAGGAGATCGCGTGTGAGAGACTTACGTAAGAGATACTTGTGCTCGATGAAATTCACGAGGACGCTGGCGAAAAAGATGAAAACGGACGCGGTGATCGACACGATGACAGTGCCGATGTACATCGACTCCGACACGGCCTGAAAAAAAGAGAACATCGTCTAATCGCGAAGCGAGACGCGCGACGAGAAATGGAGTTATCTCACGTTCCCGGGTAGACGCTCACCGGTGTCGTCGTTGCGGTTGTATCTGCGTCGAGTGACGTCGAAATATCTAGTATCTCGCAGAAGGTGGGATCAGTCACGTTGATATCGAGGTTCTTAAAGTCCTCTATCGTCGCGAAGAGTTGCGGCTGCCAGAGGCGCAAGGTGTTCAGACTGCAAACGTAACGATTAGTAGCGGGGCGCGTCAATGTTAACCACGCTGAACGTGCCGCGTCAATTTCACGTAACTTTCCGTTCACGTCGGAAAGTTCGACGATGGCCAACGTCGCCGCATTTGTCGTAAGGAATATCTCAGAATATTTTTGTAAGAGCAGAAAAATTATTATTATATGTAGAGGAAGAGGTAACGCAAAATATATGCGTTATGCCTGACAGGGCCGGGAAGTCGAACGGTGTTAATAAATCAACACTCAACGTGTTAATCAACGTCAAGATAAGCCGGTGTAAAAGACACGCTAAAAATCAAGATGTTCGAACATGTCATTGCGAGCGAACGAGTCGATGTGATCCGACCGGCGTCTCGGAACGATCGCGCGAGTCCGCGGAAGTCGCGACGCCGTTAATCCGCCGTTCTCTCGAATCGGCCACCACCGGGCGCCTTATTTTCGCCGTTATCAACGTCGAAATCCGCCGGCTCCCCCGTCAGCGCGCCAGTGGAAAATTTTCACCTTCGATAAATGCTTCCGAGAATAAAAGGGGTATTTAATTTTCGCGCGCGCGAATTGCACGGCTAAACCACGACACAAACGGCGCCGTTTGATTTTTGTTATCGCCGTACCTGACATCCCTTAATTTAGTAGAAGATTTTAGTAGACGTCTGACGGAGGCGCGCAAGTTCTCCGAGCCGAGGACGAGAATGCGTATTGCGTGTGTGTGTATTCAGTTTTATTTTTGTTATCGTCTCGCACGGCTGACACCCTTTAATTTAGTAGAAGAATTTAGTAGAACACGTGATACCAGATGCCGCGATGCGGCATCCGCGCGGCGATGTGTATCCAGATAATGAGAGTATATCTCAAGTTAACAGTCGGAACATCGCGCAACAGATGTATAGTCGTGTATGTAGCTCTCTGTCTCTTGTTCTCTCTCTCTCTCTCTTTTCCTCGCGCGCTGATAAAGTCGTAAATCTTCGGATCTGTCATTCAAACATCAACTCGGCACTTATACGACCAAACGCGGTCTTAAAATTTTTTTACGACGAGTCACTCGTCTTATTGCATCTCGTAAAAAGCGGTAGCGCGATTCCATCAGAGTAATCGCGGAGTAACTCACATGTTACCGTTCTACTATCGCGCGCTGCTATACTCGCCACTCTGATAACTCTCTGATTTACGACACCTCCGCGACAATCACAGCGCGCGCGCGCGATTATTATTGTGCAACTAATAATAATGGTTGCGAATCGATCGAATTCGCTGGACGCCGATTTACGGCCGATTCGCGAGCGCATTCGGTGCACGAACGAATTCGGACTGCCGGACTTCTCAGCGTTTAAGGTCGGAGAGGAACACTCGGCCCGAAAACGACGCGGACGACGGAGGAAAATCAATTATGTTGCATCGGCCAGCATTAGGTCGCTGTACGAATTATCACGTACTCACCACAGCATCCCGCCGAATTGCACGGTGACTAACAACAAAATACGCGCCAGATGCGGCTTCGAGAGAATAGGCATCAGCTGCCGGATCCCATCCTTGAAGGACTTGCCTTCGCGAGATTCTAACGATCGCCCCACGATCACACTGTTCAAATTCATGTCGCCCAAGGCGCGTACCTGACAATGAGAAACACGCGGGCATTAGGGCTGGAAATTATATTCGAAGCTCCGACCCTTCGAAGCTTCGAATTTTTGAACCTTCGATTTAATATACTTGAATAATGACATTTTTTTTTTTGAGGTGTGAAAATTCGAATATTCGGATATTCGGGTGCTTGTATATTCGAAACTTCAAGAACTAGAAAGTACGTTCGTTTTGTAGTAAATAGCAGTCCTAAAGAATATAATTTTTTCTTGCATTGCGTTTACATTGCATTGCTGTTACATATCATTGCAGAATTTGCATTTTTTTTTTAATAAAGTTAACGAGATTTGTTGTTTGTTATTTGTTATTTGTGCTTTCTCCGTTCACTTTGTTTCAAACTAGATGAATACAAATTTCAAAATTGAACGTAGCAATTTTTTTATTTACGCAAGTGTAGAGAAATTCAGGATCTTGATATGTGCGCTTACGGGATAGTTATCCTTAGGTAGGCCGGTATTCGTGCTGTAGATCTGCTTGAAGACCTCGAGCGCGTCCTCGTTACGATTTTGCGTCATCAGAAATTTCGGACTCTCCGGGAAGAAGCAGAGGCAAAAAACACCTATCATCGTCGGCACTCCGCAAAGGGAGAGGAAGATCCTCCAGGAATTGTAGACGAAGGCCCCGTCCCAGAGGACGATCGACCATGGCTGAGGAACCACCAGCCAGGCCAACACTACGTAGTTGCATAAGAAGCGTTAATTTTACGAAGAAATATATTAGGTTGCTTGATGAAAAAAAAGTTCGTAAGGGTTTTTGCGAAGAGTTCAAGACTTTTAAGCGTATTTTTCAGATACGATGCAGCATTAAATCAAGAAAATCAAGTAGGTAAAAAATTGGCTAAATTTTAGACAAAATCACTAACATTCTAAGGATAGCTTCTGTTAATAAAAAAGCAATAAATTTCTAGCCGGGGATGTGAATATGACTTTAATACTATTATCTAATACGATCTAGCCAATATTTTTCGTTGTAACGCTTAAATTCAGATAATATCGACATATAAATATTCGGCATATAAATTTAATTGCGATAGCAACTATATTAACTGCCCCCCTATTTCAAAGACGCATTTTCGCTGCCACTGCTGTATTTTAGCTGCTCCTATGGCTAATTCTTTCCCCGAGCGTACATCAATTCTCTCGGCAAATTCAATTCTGCAATATACGGATGGTTTTACCTGCGTTAATGACGCATCCGAACTGAACGGAGAAGCCGACGAGGATCGGAATCTTCGCCCTGCCCTTGTCGCCGTAGAATTCCGTGCAATACGCCATGAGACTCGCGTGCGGACCGCTCACGCTGACATGAATTCAAGTTTATTCGCTCGTAAACGTTTAACCGATAAACCGAATGGAATGCGAAAAGGTGCTGATGGAAATAGAGCGTGGTTGATGATGAGAAGTTAAAATGACGAATGAAAATCGGTCCGATCGTTATCTCTCCCGTCGAAGGAGAACAACTTCGGGAAAAAGATTCGCTTGTTAATCTAGTTAACGTGATTAGACATGAGATCTTTTTTTTTTTTATTTCTCTTACAGCAGGCCGCTGAGGAACTTGAAGAACACGAGCGTGCCGAAATTCTGCGAGAAGCCGGCGAGCACATTGCAGACACCGTCCGCCAGATAGCCGTACAATATGACCTTCTTCCTCCCTTTGACGTCCGCGAGATATCCCCAGATGAAACCACTCATCACCATACCTGGCGTCGTTTCGCACGGTGAGTCAATCTTACGCGTGTGCACTTTCCGTGCATTACTCCGATAATCCCTACGTTATTATCGCTCGTCTGCCGAGAACCATTCAAAACGTCGCGCGCGCTCCACTCACCCACGTAGATGATAGCGTTCAGGAGGCCCTTATTGAACAGGGATAATCCCAGATCGCTCTCCGCCGACGCGAGTATCATCGACATATTAGCGGTGTCCACGCTGGATGCCCAGGAAGCCGGGATAATAGCGAGAATGAGGAAGTACTGGAACTTGCCGGTCCCAGCGGCGGTGATCGCCGTCTCGAAGTCCGCGATTTTCCCATTCGCCGCATCTTCGATCACAACTGTCGAGCGCACGATTCAACAAAGTTATCGCGTATCGCCTCTATCTTTCACGTTACTCTCATTAAATTTTATTAAACATTATTTTACCCTTTTTCTCTCTGTTCCGAATAAACGAGCTGGATTAACTTGAACAAAATTAAAACAGAGACTGTGCCATTTCCAATCGATTGCCAGTAAAAATTGTGCGAAAGAAAGTTAATAAGAGCCCAAACACTTAAATGCAAATGTGCTTAAGTAATAAAGGACCAGTTGTTTTACTTTCGAATAGTTTTATCTGATGGATAAATATTTGAAGAACATTCCCATATAGAAATAAATCCCATACAGGAATACGAATTACTGGTGTACTGTTAAAAAACATTATTGAAGAACAATAATGTCCCGGTAATTGTTTCATATTTTTGTAGTTTACTTCCGTACGTATTTATCCATTAGATAAATTTATCCGAAGGTGAAACAACCGGCCCTAAGGAGATGAAATTCTTTATAATTCACATAAGCGCGATTAAATTAAATTTTCTTTTCAATTTTACGAGACGGACAGAGAGAGAAAGAAAGAGAGAGAGAGAGAGAGAGAGAGAGAGAGAGAGAGAGAGAGAGATGGATAGAAAGGCAAATGGAATCCGAGCGTGAGACGTTCATTTCCTCTCGTCACGTCCGAATTTTCGTTTTCTAAAAGTAATCTCGGCAAAATCTATGGCGGTATAAAATCTATCCTCGCAAACATTTGGACGGCATACTCACTCGAGTCTGTTTGTTCAGGTTTCTTCTTCTCGGCTGTCATGTCAGTCATGTTAGCGCGTTCTCTATTTAGCGTGCGACTCTCACCGCAGCAGATCGCGTCGTGCGTAATATGTCGAATATCAGAATGCGAATGCCAGATAACAGCACATCGTTCACTAGCGGGGATTGGTCGAAAAGCGAAGACTGTAATTTTCGATACGACACGCGGCGTCGGGGTCGAGACTTTATTGAGGCGGCTTCCGTCGTGAAGAGGAGTGTTCGATATCAGGCGATTATATGCGCGCCGCGCATAGTTTCTATAGTAGAATCTTTCTCTTCCTCTCTTATTCTCTACCTCGCTGCGTCTCTCTCTGTCTTTCCGTGATGCGCGCGAGTTGATGAAATCACCTCGGTTTCGGAGACATTTCCTCTCCCTGTCACCTTTTCGCGCTCATCGCACTTAATTTTCAGCAAACAATTTTATCGCTCAAGAGTCAATTCCGCACGCTACTCCGACCCGTTCTGATTTATTGCGCGCGATGCTCGTAAATTGTGTGTGTGTGTGTGTGAATGTGTTTGATGCAATCGACAATGAGAATTGATTGATGGCTCGTTCAAGGCATGTGTTTGCCGGTAAGTATTCGTAAATTTCTCTGCACGGAAGAAACAAATTTTGCTAGAATAGCAAATGTTTGTAAATATAATGAGAGCAAAAGGATTTGTTTAGACAGCAAAAAAATTTGCTTGGACAGCAGAAAATTTGTTAAAAATTTTATATTAATTGCTATTTACTGGATATATGGACAGCAAAATAATTTAGTTACGCCAGCTAAATTTTATTGCTGTAGCAACGGTGTTTTGTTACAACATTAAAATTCTTTTTTCCGTGTAACAGATTTTTTTGCTGTCACAATATTAACAATTTGCTGTTTCAGCAAAACTTGTTTCCTACGTTAACAGAAAGTTCTCGTTTAATCTCGATCGACGTTTGACCTCATCGTGAAGGTGTCAAGTTCGAAATTTGTCACGTGGGATGTATCTTTAAGTTTGCTCACGTCGAATTATAAATCACGTTGATTATAATTTTATGAACGTCGCTTTATTCTTCGTTTTATTCGCCGTTTTATCTAATTTTATCCATGAGTAGTTTTAGCAACCTGTACTTGAATGATTGCTTATCGCCCACAACATATGAAATGCCGATGATACAAGAACGTAACGTCGCGCAAACATTTCAAAATATATAAAAATACACGAAATACCATTTATATTTCTAAATGCGCATTTAATCGATTTTCTGATTTAGTATACTTTATTAATTTTTTGTCAAATTTTAATTTAGAATTAATATAGGCTGAATCACTTCTGGTTTTAACAAATGCATGTTTGTTCCTAGATTTATATCATATATTATTTATTTATTATTATATACCTTTGTATATATTATACATTATATTATATTATATCAAGGAATTTCAGGTTCTTTTCACTGAAAAAGTGAGCAGAAATGTTCACAAATCGCCGGAAACAAATCCAAGAAAGACGCGGTACCAACTCTGAATCCAGATCGAATATGTTGCATCATAACGAAGTATTATGTTTCATTGCATTACATAATGTCGTATTAATTTATATCGTAACCATGTACATATGTGTTCACATGTCTCTTTTTTACGTAAGCTAACATCCCCATTTTCAGACGCCAATTTTTGCTAAATTGCTCGAACACTAAAATCGAGGAAACAGCACTAAATTAGCATCTAATTAGCACTCAATATCCCCCGTTTCGATTGTTTATGTTAGCTTAACAGAAGTCGATGCAGAAAATCGTAAATTTCTTCTTGCGACGAGAAAGCTCGGTACCTTCATACGGGTCGGATCTCGTCTCTTCTTTTCCGTACAAAGCCCCGTGAGAGTACTCTTACGGGTAAGGACGCGAAATTTGACATCTTTATACGTTAACGTGCGCTCGTGTTTAACTTTATCAAGTCTAACGTCTCTCACGATGCATAACATAAAGTAACAAAGTGCTCGTCGATTGAATTACAACAGACACTCCGTGAATTCGTAATTCATTCGATAAGAAACTGTAAAGGAGCTGGAATCCTGCTGAAAATTCCCTTAATCCCTAACCAAGCAGTATATATTACCCCATTTACGATCTTTAGATCTTCCACATTCCTTTCGGCTCTCCCGTTTACATTATTCGCGAACGCGAGAGTTACTGATCCATAACTATCGTAATCAAATAACTTCAAACTTCGAGTCCGCATCTCTTCTTGTCCACAAATATTCACATTTTTATTTGGTATTTCAGCATTTCGATTCTTATACGAAATTCTTAATGTATAAATTTAATTTAATCGCAAGGGAATTTTTTAATCAAAGCCCAATGAAAATTAAAGTTACAAAGGGAATTGTTATCCGTCTAATCCGTCGCATTATAAACGGTACGCAACGATAGATAGGCTTCCTCAGGTCTCTGAAAGCACGAACGGTCATCTTCCGCGGCGTGATATCGGAAGTTTCCCTCGTTTCTCATCTTGACGATGACATCTTTGTGTCGGCTGTCGTGTCCAGAATCTGCGTCGAGGAGGAACTCCGTCGAGCAGCTCCGCCTGCTCGCCGACAAACGCGGCACAGTTCGCGTCGTCACAAATCATTCCGGCCGCGCGCGCTAATAAAAACGCGTGCGACTCCGCGCGACAGAGCAGATAGCTTCGTTGCAGGTAGCGGTAGCGGTAGGTACAGGTAGCGTATAGAGTATAGAGCGAGCACACAAGCGAAACGTCCGCGCCAATTGCGATCGATCGTGCGAGTATTCCTCCGGCGGACAGATCGACAGTACATCGATCATCATCGTCATCACCATCGACAACATCATCAACTCGACAACTCGTACGAATCGCGTGGCGATCGTGTCGTGGAAACGATTCCTTTGTGTCCGTCTCGGCGAGAACTTTCCCTACCAGTGGCGGTAAGTTCGACGCATCGGTGACGGGGATCTCTCGACGACGGTCGTAAAACTTTCCGCAAGACTTTATCGCGTTATACGTAAGTCACACGTTCGATCGCCGCTTATCGATAGCTTCGTTCCTCCGTTACGTCCGAGGTCGTTTTATATTTATTTATTTATTTACAGCATAAACCGGAAAAATTCGCTATACGGAAAGTATTCTAATGTAAATCGTTTGTGTTGTTACGAATTCATTATCTAATTCGGTTGATTTCTTCTATTCATCGTCAGTAATATATTTAAAGGTCCTACTTTGCGTGCGATCTCTCAATTCTCTTTCATATACTGATATAATTAATTAATTAACTTTTTATTTTTCTCGTCATATATATTAACAGTTATTTCTCTTCCTTATGTTCTGCACATGTACGGAATTATTATTTTATCATATATGCTAAAGACTCCCTTTTTCTCATAAATAAAGATTATTATTATTATAAAATAATAGAACGAAAGTATCTAAAGTGGTAATAAGGATCGATGGATCTGCGTCTGGAACTCTTGCTTGCTCGGAATACCTAAGTTGCTTTCAATCACGCGCGATTGCCTTCATGATTAATCTCATTCGTAAACACATATATTAATTAACAATAGTCTCATTAATTCACGTAACGCGCCTTGCTATTGCATATACGTATCTATACGGGATATTGATCTTTGAGATCACATCGCTTATCACGTCGCTTATCTCTGAGGTCGTTCGTTTTTGGGGAATTATTCATTATTATTTCACGCGATATTTCTAGACGGGAATGCAAAACAAGACATCATATGTAGTGTACAATGTAATCATTAAGCTTATGCATACACGAAAGTTGTGCTCGGTCGGGTATAATAAATGCTCGCCAACCGCGGTACCTGTCTGGTAGCTCGCGCACAGTGTTTGTCGGGATAAGCGCGACGGGAATTGCGCGTATTATATAGAGAATACGGTAGCGTAACATCAAATTTTCCTCGTTCACAGATCTGTTTTTGTAAGATTATCTGGCTACACACGATCACGTAACAGACGCTCCGTTATTATTAGTCGCTCATCGCCGGTCGTAAATTTCCGAGCGCATCTCCTGAACAACAATTCCGCATTTCCGCCGAAAACCACGGATTCGCGCTTTTCCCGAGATACGAAGATAAAAACGCGAGATGTTCGGCAATCACAATGCGATCCAACGCGTGATAGTCGCTGTGTGACTCGTGTGGACAAATATACCGATCTGAAATTCATTTTAATTCTGTTATGTGTATAAATTTAATTTCAGGAACGAGAACTGTCGCATATGACTCGTGAGAATTACTAAACAAAATACTCACCTAAGATTTCTTTTCAACATTGTCAAATGTATAAATTTAATCTCGAGAGCAAGTTCGTCGCCGATTCAGAGAGGAAGAATTGTCGCAATTGTTCGCGAGAACCAAAAGCACCGACTTGAAATTTATTTCGATTTCATCAGTTGTGTAAATTTAATCTCAGGAGCGAAAATAATCGCACGGCTCGCGAGAACCAGAATATCGATCTGAAATTGATTTCAAACGCATGAATTTAATTTCGACAGCGAGTGTGTGTCGTCGATTCGCACAGCGAGCGAGGGCCGTCGTGCGGTTCGCGCGAGGACGAAAGTACTGATCTGGAATTTCTTTCGATGTTACCAATTGTACGAATTTCATCGCGAGAGCGAGCTCGCCGGGCGTGATTCAGCGAGCAGCACGGCTGGATCCGCGCGTTCCGCCGCGGAACCGTGAAATCCGCTCGTTCTTCTCTCTGTTCTCCGCTGACTGCATCTTGACGTCCCGCAGATGACTCAGCTCCGACCGGAGGAACGAGCTGCTCGTTACTCCTCTTCGGTGTACGCGTACCTGTCGCCGGATTCCCCGGCTCGGCGATACGACACCGACCGCATGTACTCGAGCGCCTTCGTGCAGAGAAAGAGCGAGAGAGGGGGAGGGAGAGAGGGAGAGAAAGAGAGACACAAGGTTAGCGTATCGCGCTAACGCGACGGCGAAGTTCGTTTCGCCGGCGGAGTAATTAAAGTTTCCCCACGTTCGAGCCGCGGAATCGACGTTGCGTGGCAAGTGGCCTGCTTTCCGAGCGGCGATACTTCGGCCGAACGGGGAGGGGGAGGAACAAAAGTCTACCGCGTCCTTTTGCCAAATGAATTAAGGTCAGCGTGGAATAGGTCGAGTGATCTAACGCCCGCCGCGCCGAAGGTCGCGCACTCGCGGCCGATCGAGCCGATAACGATCGTTGCAACAATGGGTAGGTCGGCTAAATAAAGCCGCCGGTAATTAATTAAGAGATAGCGGCTCGCAGGTGCGACTCGATTCCGAATTTAGCCCCTGTCTGGCTGCTTACTCGCCCCTGCTTTCGCTCAGAATTATTTCGAAATTCGACGCACCAAGACATCGTGCAAATATTTTTCGTAAATTCTCTTTAATTTCAGGCATTACTCAGTTGGGACTCGCTGCCCTCGGCCATTAACCCTTTTAGTGCCGGGAGCCGATGTATCGGCTCCTGCTACACCGGCGAGAAGTGCCAGAGCCGATATATCGGCCCGCACCTTGTAGCGCTTTACTATTCGCATTGCGAGAGATCTCTATCAAAATAAATTTAAAATACGTTATAAATAGTCTAATTTCATTACGAGAGAATTAAAATAAATAATTTTTAAATATTGCTTTTCGTTTGGTTTTTATGAGCCTTTTACCAAATCCTAGTAAAATCGGCCGGTTATCTTCGCATAAGCACCTCTTTTTCGCCCGGCACTAAAAGGGTTAAAAAGCTCTCGTTATCATCCTTCAGTCTAGCCATTTTCAGTCGTTATCTTTATTTACAAAGCATTAGTCAATCGGCAATCATCTTCACCTCATTATATATACTTTAGTTTCTCGTTATGATTATTTGTTTGCAAACTATACTCTTTATTTTTCTTTTTCCCACGGCGATCGCCTCTATATTTATATGCCTACATTTTATGTTATATTGTAACATTTGTTGCTTTTGCAGGACTTATCCTAGAGCATAATAAAGTTGATCCTATTCTAGTCTATTCAAAACATAAAATGCCGAATCGCTCGAATTCGAGTGACTTTTCACTCATACAAATTGAATTCTTCACAAGCTGTGGACTCACTCTGAATTGTCGAGCGGAGTTTCGTTCGAAATTAAAGAATGAATATGTATTTCAAGAAAAATATCCATTCTAATCGACTGAAGTATTTACTTACTATGGGTTGAAAATTTGCCTGTTGAAAACTCGATCGTAGGGACAGGAAGATTCCTGTAGGAGCTTTCTACGCAGTTAGTTCTCAGTTGTGTTAATCGAGTTTTAATACAGCTGAATATGAATACACGAATGTGAATATTCCCAGTCGCGATAACAGAGATATCATTTATTGTCACCGAATTTTTATTTTGTCCCTGTTCAGTCAGGAACAGAGTTACTTTTTCTGTGTAAATTTGATTGTTTCACTCTTGAGCTATTCCGAATGGGCGATATTATATATTTTCATCAAATTAATTTTTTCCAGTTCTGAAATTGCGCTATAAAAAATTTAGAGAATTCGAAAGCTAAGCCGTTTAGAATATCCTGTGTCGAATATCCGAAGTGCGCATTTCATTTCAAGCGCTTTCTCAGATACCTTCGCCGAAAGGCAATTGAAAAATGGCCCGAAACTGCAGGTCCGGACGGGAGATTTCATTGAAAGTGAGCCGCTACTATCAATTTTCTCACGCGGAAGTGAGAGAGAGAGAGAGAGATGGAGAGAGAGAGAGAGAGAGAGAGAGACGAGGAGCAACAGGCACCGCGCAAGCGAGTCACGGAAGTTTTGCGGAGCAGTTTGATAATTAATTACACGTTCCGCGGCATAAATCTCGTCTGTCCAGGTACACATTAAGCGAAACGTTTTATACACGGAGTGTTTTGCGCGATCGATGTGTGCCGTAATGAGCGCGGCCGACATAATGAATTAATGATACGCAACGCTCGTGACTGATCGCCGTGTCCCGCGCGCGATTTGTTTTCCGACGAAACGGAAACTGATTCAGCTCGTCGTTATAATCTCCGGGAATTCGAGCAATTCGACACGAAGTGACCTCACTCTTAAAGGCGAGCCGATACATTTTCAAATTCTCTCGTATCGAGAAAAAACTTTCAACGTATTTGCAGCCGAATATTGAGCGGCGATCTTTTCTCTTAATATAGTGCGGTTATAATTGAGATAATTGAGAGAAATTGATAAATTTCGAGAAACTTCGAGATATATAACCTGATTGTTGTACTCGATATAGCCAGTTAAGATCTCACGTGCGATCGCACCGTTGATGCCCAACAGCAATATTCTTTGCAGCAATATCCTGCCCAGGAGCCCTTTTAATTTAATCATAATGCGGCTGGAAAATAAACAACACGATAATACGAGGAATTATGTCGGCCGATCGACAAACACTTACCAAGCGCACTGTTATGTTTATGCATTTAAAGATCTATTCTTTATACAAATACATTTTGTGGATAATAAGCGCGAAATATTTATATCCACCTAGAGCAATCATAAACGTAGGAATTTACAAATCTCGCTGTAAACTGTCATTAGCGAACTTTGTATTAAGTGAAATTTGCCATTTTTCAAGCACTATCGATTTGCGTGGTTTATGAAGTAGTCGAAATAATGGACATACCACGCGCGTTGAAGATATTTATTCATAAATTTTTCGGGTTTTTTCATTATGAAAACGTATAAGATTGGTGAGGTTAGCTAAAATTATTCTAGTATCGATTTGTGTCTATAAAATCTTTACTTTGTCAGAGAGTTTCACATATAAATGTCATATAAGTGGAATATCTTGACTATAAAAAGTATAAACGCTACAATGTCGTATACGAACATATATAATTCGATATCAGGAAGAATCAGAAAGACAGAGAATTCCTTGCTTATAATATTTAATTAATAACTGAATATATAATATTTAAATTAATAACTGAATATAACTAAAGATAAAAAATTTAAGAGCACATTACACATCACTATTACCGAGATATAAAGATAAACCTTTTAATTAATATATTTAATTAATATGTCTCTATATTATGTATTATATATACTTAAACATTACGTACATATCTGTTTTAAACCTGTTTATATTGCTATGATAAGTATTAAATTTATCTGTGTGTGTGTGCCTTACGGATATTTATCTTATTATATCATAGTAAGAGGATAGCGAGCGTCTCATCACTGCGATGGAGTGCCATCTGTGCATCTTTCACAGTAGTGTCGCTAATAGAAGGTACGTCGATAAGAAACCTCCTTTCTTCGCTCAACAATATAAACTCGTCCGTCTGTCGCGTGTATGTTGTGTCACACGAAATACTTACCTGATATACTTACCGCAGATAAAATATAAAGCAACGTGCCTATTTCAAGTAACTACATATTTCAAATTTAAATTATATTTACATTCAGATACACCTACCAACGCGTATTCGCATCGCAATCACAGCCGCCATCTCAATCAAAGCCTCATTCCCGCGACCGAGAGCGCTCTTCGAGTCAAATCAGCGGCAACTCCGTGGCGACTCGGCGACACCCGGGCGCGCCCGCTCAGCAATTCCCAAAATTCGAGATACCAATTTCCCGAGATCCCCCGAAGATTTCCCGCGACCCAATCTCAAGTTCCCCAATTATCTCGACCGCTCTTTTGACCTCGGCCGCCAGCGCGCGCGCGCGCGAGAATTCAAACGGCTCTCGCGCCGAGGATCGGACTCGCCTGGCGGCCGCCAGACGGCGCGAGGATCGCGGCTCGCCGCCGTCCGGTCGATAAACGACGGACGGAAGGGTGTTCGGAGGCGCTCTCTCGGGGACCTCTCGGAGCTGGTGGGAGCCGTCGTGCCAGCCGCAGCCACGAGAGAAGTGTAGTCTTCGCGGCAGAGACGCGCGTTACGCGGTATGCCGCGCGAGATCCCGCCACGAGGACGACGAGAACGCCGAGGCCGACGGCTCGCGCAATAATCGCCCGGAGGATCGCGGCGAATTCCCGACGGGGAGCCGCCCGCCCGCGCGCGCGCGCGCGCGACACAGCGGGTCGTCGTCGAAACATGCGTCCGCTGCGGGTCGGCGAGAACGCGACAATCGAGGAGTCACCTACTACGGGGAACTGTCAGGGAGATCATCGTCATCACCACGACCACCACCATCAGCATCATCACCACCACCACCACCGCAGCGAACAACATCGCCGCCGACGCCGCCACCACCGCCGCGCTTGAGTCAGTGCGTGATCGGACGGAGGCGACGCACGCAAAATGGCTTCGGGCGATAATGTGGACGTGATCGAGGTGGTCGAGACGAGTTTTTCCGGGTCGGCGCCACCCATGCTGGATCACCGGGCGGAGCAGTCCGCCGAGGAGGACTGTGAGTACCCCGCACCGTCCAGAGTACGCGCACCGCGTCCGCGACGTCGACCTTCGGTACTGACCTAACCTATACTTCGTGCGCGTGAGAGCGAGTGAGAGAGAGAGAGAGAGAGAGGTAGCGAGTGAGCGAGAGGGAAAGAGAACGTGTGTGTAGCGTGTGGGAAAGTGAGCGAGATGGAGAAAGAGCAAGATAGAGAGGGAAAGAAAGAGAGAAAGCAAGACCGACTCCGGATGCAGCGTCGTCGCGCTCGGGCGTCGTTCCTCGCTCGGCGACGATCCGCGTAAACGAACCGCCGGACGGAACGCGCAAGCGACCGTGCACAAGCGCGTCATCGATCGCTCGGCCGCGACGGGATCGCCGACGACGGGAGCACGTCGCGGCCGATCGAAGCCCGCTAATCCGCCGTCTTACGGTTTGACAGCTAATGGGTGTCATGCGACCTACAAAGTGGCTCAGACGTGAGAGCTCCCGTCTTCGCGATGGTCGTCGCGGCGAGGCGCGCCGCCGGAGACGCGCTCCGCACTTTCTCGGAACGATTCGAATTTTCGGAGCGATCGATCGCGACGGACGATGCTCGCGTACACACATGCACACACACATACGCACTCACATTTTCTGAGAATCCCGACATAACCTGCGAGTCGAGCTTTCCGCTAGATATTTCTTTGGCTCCGTTGGCGAGAGCGAGACGGCCGCGTGAGAGGCGGATTGGGAATTTAATTGATTACGGGTATCGAAGGCTGTATGGACACACACATACACACACATGTACGCATGCAAGACGCGTCGCCGCTTCTTGTTGATTGATCGGCCGTGATTTGACAGCTGACGGCTGCCGATCGCTGTGAATTGGCACGGACGAACGTGGATCGCGTCCACCGGGCATAAACGTGAACTTTCGCCTCGTGACTTTTTGAGAAAATCTTCGAGACTCCGGTTTATCGTTCGCTTTGCCGAAGCGCGCGCACCTCGTCATCGTTAAAAGAGTCGTCGATGACAGGACAAATGACACAACCGGGAATTACAGAGTTGTCTAATGAGAATCTCTCGTCGAGACGGTAATTAGTATTTGAAGCGTTTAAACATGCACGCGATATACGATGTGTGTTTATGTGTGTGTTTGTGTTTGTATTATGTTCAAACCGATTCAAACGTGGTGGTAGATTTATCGCGTCCTCTTGTGAGACAATGTATTCCACGCATGACACACTTTCTTCCATACCGCGCGCTCCGCATTACGTAATTACGAAGGAATTTTAACATCGGAAATATAAAAGAGTCTCGAAACTTTACTTTAGAAACATAACGAGCGGCCAGTCACGTTATCTTCCCGGTTTTGTTTTGCGCAAGTTTTGTCCGAGCGAGCTTTCCTTGAAAATCCGTGATCTACATCGCGCCGGCGGAATATTCTCCGACGTATCGATCATCCCGAGTCGGAGGATGAGCTTGTAAAGTTTTCACGAGGAGCTGGCGGAATCCCCGTTCGCGTCTTTAAATCTTCATTGTTTTGTTGCTA
Organism: Dinoponera quadriceps; assembly: GCF_001313825.1. Classification (NCBI taxonomy): domain Eukaryota; kingdom Metazoa; phylum Arthropoda; class Insecta; order Hymenoptera; family Formicidae; genus Dinoponera; species Dinoponera quadriceps. The sequence goes on from NW_014554274.1 coordinate 393,089, forward strand.
GTTCCATGTTAATTTTATCTTGGCGAGCTCTCCTTTCAGCTTCCTGAGTCACTCGGTACCGAGAATCTAAAATCCATACGGCGCCGGTGATGTATCCTCCGAGATATCGATCATCTCGGGTCGGAGGATGCGCTTCTTCCAAGTTTGCAGCTTAAAATCTTCCTTTATCTTTTATCCTTTCAGTTCTTTTCGCGTAATTTTTATTTTAGCGATTTCTTCGTTGTATGCTCATCGAGATACTCGGTGTTGAGAATTGAAAATTCAAATTTAAAATACGGTGTCAATAAACATCATCCATCAATCACCTCGAGTCGTCAAAAGATGAGTTTTTAATTAAAATATTCCTTGTCCTCGAATTCTTATCTTTTTCATCATTCTACATAATTTTTATTTCGACGAATTCTTCATTCGATATTCTCATCTGAAGGATTACCGGTATGACAATCTAAAATCCATATGCGCGCGTGGCTCCAATAAAATATTCTCTCCGAGATCTCGACCATCTGTCCAGTCCAAAAGGTGCGCTTTAAAAATATTTCGTATCCTTAAATTTTTATCTTTTCGGCCGTCTCATGTAATTTCTGTTTGAATGAATTCTCTTCGTCGGGGAGGATGTTCGTCGAAATATCCGATATTAAAAATCCATACGATGTTGAAATACTTTTCGAGTTTCGCATCAATCATCTCCTCGGTCAATGGACGCGCTTTTAAAGTATTTCATATTTTTTAATTTGTACTTTTTCAGTCGCGCTTCACAAAATGTTTGTTTGAACAAAATCTTCATCGAATGTTCATCGGGATAATCGATATTAAAAATATAAAATCTATACGATGCTGGTGAAATATTCCCCGAGACATCAGTCATCTTCACTCGGAGAACGCGCTTGGAAGCTATTTCAAGTCTTTAAATTTTTATCTTACCAGTTGTTTCTCGTAATATTTTTTTAACGAATTTTTTATTAAATGTTCATCAAAAGAGATACTCGATATTAAAAATATAAAATTCCGACGGTGAAACATTCCCCGAGACGTCAATCATTTTTAATCGAAGGATACTTTTCTAAACTATTTCAAATTCCCAAACTTTTGCCTTCGCAGTCGTTTCATTTAATTTTTATTTTTCAAGGGATTGTTTATTGGATGCTCATCGAAGTACTCGGTATTAAAAATCGAAAATCCACACGATATTAGCGAAGTATTCTTCAAGAGATCAGTCATTTCTGATCAGCGGACGCGGCTTTGAACATTTTCACGCGAGACCCCCCTCCTCCCCGTACGCTCGTGTAAACGTAATACCAGGAGTCGTCGGCGTCAGCTGGATTAAGGGCAAGTTCGAGTCTCAAAGTCGCCGACCGGGTGGCGCACGTTCGTCCACATTCCCAGCCGCAGCCCCCGCGTTATTCTACTCGTAAACTCCGGGGGATGTTGATTTGCAACTCGCGTAGGTGTGTGCGTGTGTTACGTTACACGTGACGAGCGTGAAGGATGATGATCGCCGTGACTCGACGCGTCGCGATGTGTTTGCCGTGTCCGAGCTTGACAACCCGCCATTTGACAGCCGATAGGCATCGGCCTGGCTGGCTGGAGAGAAAATAACACGCGGTAACTCGCGTGCACGCGGCCGCCAAGAGAGAAATAACGTCATCGTCCTCGTCATGCTCTTTACATTCCGATATGGAGATAACATTCGCTCGTTATCGCCGCTGCGACGGTGTCGTGTGTACGTGTGAATTTTTCCTCTCCGAGACGGGAAACAGCGAGCGGAAAAGTGGAGCGCGGATTGGAAAGTTGTCGCTCCTACGTATTCTTCGTACCCGATAACAGGTTCCCGTCGCTCTTATCGGGCGAGACTTCCTCCACGAAAAATCTCTCACAGAGTTACGTGTTTCGCCTGGGTTTATTCGCCGCGAGTCAAAGCCACTTGGCGGAATAAGCAATTCCGCTGAACTCTACCAGCTTTTTCTTCCGTTTTTCCCCCCTTCCGTCTTTTTCATTTCTTCTTCGCGTGGCCTCGATCCGACTCGGTGGATAGAAGAAACCGCGGCAACGTCTCTCTCGCGCTTTATCCTTGAACGCGCTTGAATTATAATGTGGGAACACTGTCATATCGCGCGTATATTCAGCGGTTTCAATTCCTCTTCCTGCTTCCTACGTTCAGCGGGCGTCTTAATTCAGACAGACAGAGTGCGCACGCGAGACCGCTGTATGTCCGTATTTCTTTGCTCCTCTTTATTCCTAAGGACGGTAAAAATAGCGAGGGTCAGCGCGCGGCACACGGTATATCGCTCGAAACGGCCGACTCCTCCGGATTCTACCGAGTCGACAATTTCGGCCCTGTGTTAAACCTTTCATTTTACAACACAGGAGCTAGCATAGCAAAATAAATTCAATTTCACAATTCTAATAATATGATTTACCCCTACCTTGATCTCGATATCCTAAATTCCCGTTTTCGCCGTTTTAGCGTCAAAATGACTCAAAATAACATTAAAGTGAAATTTGTAGAATTAAAGATTCAAGAGAGAAGTTATTAAGTTACTAAGTTACTACTGCAAACTTTCCTTAAGGAAATACCAAGGTCGTTGACGAATTTGATAACTTAGAGGTGATCTCGAAATGTTATATAAATATTGATGTGATCACGCTATTCTTTTTGTGTTTTTCGTACATATAGATCTTGCATAAACGTAAATTCGATATAAGTATGAAAGCGATGAGTACGTCACGCTCTGTTTTTTTTCTTTCACATCTAACGAAAAATCAAGCCAATACATATGAAAATTCTTCTGCAAATTTTTCACATCTTTTTAGGTCTCTAAATTTCGTTAAGAAAGCATAAGAATATTCTTTGAAATTTTCCTGATCGGAGCATTGACACGTTCAGTACGTATAAGCTACAGGATTTCCTTATCAGGTAAATATTTACGCTAACTGACAGTTAGAGATGTCATTTGGAAATTTTTACTCATTTTCGCCGCATACTGAGCAATACTCCAATTCATTTTCCCCGCGTACTTTCAGTGTAGAAGCATTTATAATTCTGTGCAGCCAATAAGACGTAAACTTCGCAGAGGAAAATCAGTATTTTGTCAGTAAAATTTTCACGTATGGCATCTCCTCTTAGAGAAAAAGATTTTCTTGTATTTAATAAAATTTCTTTCATCGAAACAATTTTGTCTTTTAAAAGGGCGCAAACAAACGAATGTTTGATTCAACAAACGATATTTAGTTTTTCAAACGATAAATATCTTTACCGTCAAATAACATATTTCTCCCGTATTTTCACACAAACATCATAATGATTGTCACGAGCAATAAATTATTTCAAAGAAATAATACTATGTTAGAGAAATATTAAACAACTTTGTATTTCGATGAATCAATATTTATTTAATATATGATCAAATAAATGTTTTCTCTTGAAAACGAAATATTTCATCTGAATAATATTGTTTTTTCTATCAAGCAACAATGGTTTATTTTAACGAAACAACATTTTCATGCCAACCAAATGATATTTGATATTAAATTACATTATTTACATTAAGTAAACCCAAGTCAAACAAACGTGTAACTAAATCCAGGAAAATCCTTCTCTCCGCGTAAAAGCGTCAGAGTAGCACCAAAAAAATTCAATTCAAACGTCGAGAGCGGCGAGCAACGAGAAATTGCGGACAAGACGTGTGTCCCCTCTCTCGTTCCCTCGTGCGAAGGATCCCTCCGTTATCTTCGGGACGCGAGAGTGTAAATGGCATTTACGTAACTCACGATTGTCACTGCGCGCGCGGTTTCGCACGTTTTGGGATTCGCGGTTATTTATACGCGCGAACCGCGGTCTCCTCCGATAAACATCGCGCGTAAACTGGAGGCCCGGCTTTTCGAAAAATTTCGCTAACGACGCCGATAATGGGCGTTCTCGGGCTGACGCGCTGCGTGTTCGGTCCTCATTGTTGCGAGAACGTCTTTCGACCGGACAAAGATCGCCGTGATCGTCTGAGCCAGAGGCCGGCTCACAACGGCAGACCGGGGTGTTAAAAATAAAGGGCTATGTAAGGACATCTTGACTCGTTGCACCCTTCTTTCTCATCGTATTCCGCAGGCTCCTCCGTCCTGCCGGCTATTTTTTTCTCATTCGATAATCACACGACGACGCGACGGTGTACTTGCATGCGCGCTCGCGCGTGTATGTCTGTGTATGTTGCGATCCATAGGTGTCTCCCTAAATACCGTCCACGTGTCGTTGTTACCTTTACCTGTCGCCGGCTGCGCGCTGTCCAAATCGATAACGCCGTAACTCAGAGCTCGCACTCCGCCGATTGACCGCGCCGTAATGGTTTGGCGGTTCACAGCGTGTGTGTGTGTCTTTGTGCCCCCGAACTCGTGTTCGGCGCGCACAAGCGGCAAAAAACACGGTCGCTTCCTTTTAAAATTCATCGACGTGCTGCGTCATACAGTCCAGCGGCGGTGAGGCTACGGTGGTTTTTTTCTCTCCCAATGAATTACGCAACGCGCATATGTCCGATGGCGAAATTTGGCCTGTTGGGTAACTTGAATTAATATCGCACCGAGAGAAATTATAGTTATTTTCAACTTCGACTACACTCTTTTAATCACAAAAATTGCAGCAGCGATGTACGCGTAATATTATTATCGCTGAAACTACGGTAATAATACTGATTAAAAAAATGGCTCATCCCAGATTATAATTCATCCACCATGATGGTCATAATTAGAAATATTTTTCTCTCAGTGCAGTTTAATAATCGTTACCCGAAACTTGTCTCAAATGACACGCCGAGATCTGAATTGACACGAGTTCCTCCGCGACATCGCGATTACAAATACAACGCGACGTGAATCGTATAATCCAAATGAGAAACTCAGATCTCTAATTATAAACTCAGTTGAATGTCTCGTTTCAAGTTACGACTATTAATATGGGCTTTGGTGTTTTAGTGATTCTCAGAAGATGAATCTTCCTGTCGGTTGCCGAATGCGTTCTGAAATTCGTCAGGGTAAAAGTGCTCTACGATTCTCCACTGCCACTGCACGTGGAAAAACAGGGCTGTTTGTTTGAACCTGTTGTTTGTTTGACGATGAACAAACCAAAACGCGTTTTGGTTGAAGGAAACGGAATTTTATTTTTAATTCTTATTTTTGTATCGTTATACTTTATCTAGCAAATTGCCCGGAATAAATAAAGTTATCATTATTATTATTAATTTCTGATCGTAAAAACCGAATTTAATTCACAAGAACCGAGAACTCTGTTTCCTTCGATCAAAACGCGCTGTGATTTGTTCATTATCAGATGCCTTAGGTAAAAAGTTCGACCGAACTTTTTTTCCACGTGACAAAGGTGTATTGTTTTAAACAAGAGGAATCAGTATTTGAATACTCCTCCTTCCTCCGTTTGCTTGCGAGACGCAATATTAAACGCGGCACGCGGATAATCTGCAATAGCATACGTGAAGCCACGCGATTATTTCCGACGTTAACGCAAAGGAGCGCCATAGTGACACGCTGCAAAGGTCAAATAGTTACGTTTAATAGCGAATATGTAATGCGGAGGTACGCGGAAGTAGACGCGGAATATTATTATACGCTTCATCCGCCGACATATCCCGTCGTCGCCGAAGGCTCGTCGATCGTCAACCGGGACGCATAACGTGCGTTCGCACCGCGTCGCACGCGCGCGAGGAGGAAATGGGCCCCGATGAATCGATCGTGCAAAAATGCCGCGTCGAAAGTCTCTGTCGCGCGCGCCTCCGTTATATTCAGGTTTTCGAAGCACGTTTTCGGGGGAATTAACCCCGAACTCGATCGATCACGCGACCCATCGGAACTTCATCTTGAGTCGGTATGTTTTGGGATGTTCGTACCAGGTAAAAAAGTTCCCGTCAAACTTTAGGAGCACCTATTAAACAAACAAAACAGCTTTTACGAAAATGGAGCTAAAAGTCATTCGTTTCGAAGACAAGATTTTTCGTCTACAGTGTTACTCCTGCATCGTCAAAGTCGGAGGTACACGTTGGAATAAAAACCCTGTGTAATTACGAGGGACATGTCGAGGTTAGCACCTCGAATTTGGAGGTGGTACGTGATAATTCCTCGAAATTCGAGCTACTAACCTCGAAGTGTCCCTCGTAATTATGTAGGCTTTTTATTTTAACGTGTACTTCCAACTTGGGTGATACGCGGTTAATAGTGCATGAACCGATAACAAAAAATAACGAACTGTATCTCTCTCTCTCTCTCCTTTTCAATAAACGTAACAAATAATTAAAAAAATATCATTTTTTCAACTTTTTCGTGGAAGGAAACCGAAGGAAAAAAAAAACATTTGTTCACATTTTTCGCGGAAAGAAACTAAAAAGGATCACAGAAAAATAGAAAAAAAAAGTTTTTTAACCATTAACCTTTAAAACTATAATAATAAATATAATAAATATTAATAAACATGAGTTCAAAAATCATTCGTTTTTAAATTATACATTCATCAAGTGAAAAATAATATTCTTACATCTTCAAAACAAGTTTTTTGGCCCATTTTTATTCAGATTATTTTGTGTGTTTCGATGAGTACTACGTAATACGGAAGTTTGGCGCCAACTTTTTTCAACGTTTCGTATATATGTTTGTGTGTGTGTGTGTGTGCGCGTGTGTCGCCCGTATATTTGCACACGCGCATTATATCTCTACTCTCTCTTTCCTTCTCGGGAATAATTTCACGGACAGAAAATATTATGATGAAAGAAATGATGAATTCCTCGATTGTGGCAGCTCGTACTCTGCGTACCGCCTCATTTCCACGTACGTTGCACGCACATGCGTTATCTACTACATATTCTGTTTATTATCGAATACACATAAATATATATATATATATACGCATGTTATATACCGTTCTACGTAATTAAGCATTTGCAACTCTTTTACAGATAAGTCGAGCGGAGAAAAAACAACGGCATTTGACGTAAGTAGAAAAAAAGATCATTAGCTGATTAAATAATAATTTTTGTCGTTGTCGAGACATTTTTTCAAGAGGAGACGTGAACATCGCGCAATTTAATTAGCCCGAACACCCTGCTGGAAATTTCACGCATTTTTTGAGCAGTTACTCGGCAATTTATTAACTTCTCTTTAGTAACTGAGAAGTAAAATTACTTGGGGATCTCAATCAAGATGTAACGTTTTTCCTGAAGTTCCTGCGCACAAAAGATACGCAAAATTTAAACCTTGAAATTTACTGAACGAGAACAGAACAATAAATGAACAAAAAAACTATTTGATTAATAAGTAAGCCTGCTATTCATGAAATGGGCAATTTTGCTTTGGAAGTGTTCCTGAATAAAACTCTTAATCAACTTCTCGTCCATTTTCTACGCAGTATTCTCATAACTAATGAGAATACATTAGTACTAGACGATAACTGCGTCACCATCTAAAAAACTGCATAAATTTCCACCAGAGCCGCGTTGCGATCTCAATTTTACATCGTGTATCGCATGTCCGTGTCCGTAATGTCTTTAATATAATTTTAATCTAACGCGACCGACATAACTTTAACGTAACGCAATTTTTATGTCCCGTAATAAGCTAATTATCCATAAAGTGTTCCATCTTTCCACATATATACGTGTTCTTTGCGCACTCTATCTCGAACGTAACGTAACTTTCATTCCGAATAAATGTACTTTTCGAAAGAAAGTATCGGCGGAGAGGCGTGTCGCTCCGATTCACAAAGTGCCGCTGAATCTCTCATGGTCCTTTAATTCTTTCCCATTAACGTTGTTCCGCTTTCGCGTCGCGGATCCGCGTATTACGCGTACGCCGTTAATCGCGATCGCTACATTCTTACATCGCAATTACGTCCGCGAGTGGCCGGCCCGTTAAATTTTAAGCAGCGCCTGAATTTAAACGTCAACGCGCCGCGGACCGAAATTAGCGTTTCCCCGAATAGGAAAAAAGGGATCGTGTGCGGAATAAATCATACCTCGCGAGATTGCCGCGTTCACTGGAAGCGAATCAATAGCGAATTATATCGGCTCCCTCTAATTTTCTATTTACGGCCGGTCTCGCACCAGGTGTGTACTCGCGTCGGTGGCGTTGTGTTTACTTGCGGAATCACTTCTATTTTTGTAGACCCGGCCCCAGTCAATTTGCCCGTCATCGGTGATCAGCGCGCTCGCGAAGCTCCCGAACGCGCGGTCGGGGAAGGCGAAATTCGCGGAGGAAAAAACGGCTCGTCGAATTCCGAGCGGCTCGCACGGCTCGGTCCACGAGACGAATCGGCGAGAAACGAAAAGTCATTACGAATCATTATCTCGGGAGTATCACGGTTCACGGTTCGTGTCAGGGATGCAGCCGAGCGCGCACAGTCTCGCGAGAGAACAGCGGCAAAAACAACGGCGTTCACAAACACCATTATCAGTTAATGATTCACTCGAATGACTCCGAGTGACTTCGTCAGGGAGGAAAGGGAGGGGGACAGCTTTTTCTTTGTGCACTTATACACACCGGCGTTGAGTATCAACGGACAATACATTCGGCGATACGTGGACGCGCGTTATTCGGTCTTGCGTAACGCTGGTCTCGCGGTGTCTCGTCGGTTGAAGCTTTCGTGCCCGAAGTGTTGTATACAATTTAGTATTATAGTCGAACCGTATCTGGTAATAATAATTAGAGCGATGTGTAACCGCGATACAACGCCAGCCGAGACGCACGTTGGACGCGTCGTGAGTGATACATCGACGATTATTTTTGCAGAGCTCAGTAGTGCAACATGGCATCACAGGTGGCAAGGCCCCCGTGGGGGTATCGAGAAACAAATCGGAACGGGAAAGAAAGATCGGCCATCGGAGAGTGGGTGTGGGTGGTGAAATCACGTATAAGAAGGTACGTTAAGAGATTCTAACGGACGGTTTCATCCTTGGAGCCTTCCGCCACGCGAATGAAGTTGCAGGCTGTCTCGCCGAGTGAAGCTCGCTAATAGTGCACGGAAGATAACGAACTCAGTTCCTACCGACTGAATGGGGGCCTGGGGCAGCGATCACGTGATTTTTCCTTACACACGGGGAAAATATTGCGGTGAAAATTGACACGAGATCTTGCGACGCTGAACCGTACCAGAATTATGACTAAAGTTATCACGTGCGTTGTAATCTTTAGTGATGTGTACTCAGGAAATACATCATTAAAGTTAGCGACACACGTCATGATATCAGTTATAATTCCAGTACAGTCCAGCATTACAAAAGTTTGTGGTAATTTTTATTACAATTTTTATTAATATTTTTCCCGTGTAGGACGGAAACGTGAAAAGTGAACGTTTTCAAATAGTTTCAAATTAGAAAATGTCCACTTTTCACGAGTTCACGTTAGAGTACGAGATTCGCGACCTCTAGCATGAACTCGTGAACGGTGGAAATGTTTTAATTTGAAAGTATTTAAAAATCTTCACGTTTCCGCTCTAATGAGCAATTACGTGATCGTCCAGATGAAGACTCGGTGACAGGAAATGAAAACTCGGTGACGGAAAATATCTCTGTTATTACAACTGAGAGAACATTCGTGTGAACATTCGGCTGCGTTTAAACTCGGCTGGGACACCCGGGAGCAATTGACGCAGAATAGAAACTTCCTACAGGAATTTCTCCGTTCGTACAGCCGAGTTTTCGCCCGGTCCCCAGGCAACGGAAAATTCAATTATATCGACGGAACTGTTTCATCTGTGTGACTTCATCGCTCGAACGAGACCTTCCCAATGAGTTAATATGTGTTGCTTAATCTGGCTTCCGAGTTAGCATCGCGTCTCTCGGAATGGATTCGTTTCCGACGTTTCGCGAACATTTCAGTTCGCTTCTTCACGGAGAGGAACGAAATTAGTTCTCTAAATTCCTGGTCGTTCCTCTCTTCGAAGAAGTGAACTGAAATGTTGGCGAAACGCCGGGAATAAATGCGTGAGGAACATGTGGCGCTAACTCGCGGAAACCGAATGAAATCGAATTTCTCCACATATTGCAAGAGCCGAATAAAATATCAGATTAAACATACGTTCTTTTGTGTCGCACGCAGATCCAAACCACACAGATCATGGGATCGATCCAGTTGGGCATACAGCACGCGGTCGGTGGTCTTGCGAGCAAGCCCGAGCGCGACTTGTTGATGCAGGACTTCATGACAGTGGAGACAACGAACTTTCCCAGCGAGGGATCGAATCACACTCCGGCCCACCACTTCTCGGAGTTCAAATTTAAGAACTACGCGCCCATTGCATTTCGTTACTTTAGGGATCTCTTTGGCATTCAACCGGACGACTTTTTGGTGAGAGAGAGAGAAAGAGAGAGAGAGAGGAAACGGGCTCAGTAAGAGCTCCGTCAGAGAGATCTTTCTCAGCCCGTGAATATTGTTACATGCCTGTCGCTGTGTGTGAGGTTTTTGTGTGCTAATGGCGAAATTTCTCCACGCTTGCGATATAGATGTCGATGTGTAGCGCGCCGCTGCGTGAGTTGTCGAATCCTGGCGCTAGTGGGAGTATCTTTTATCTAACGGAGGACGATGAATTTATCATAAAGACTGTACAACACAAAGAAGGCGAGTTTTTACAGACTCTACTTCCAGGATATTACATGGTACGTGTTCCCACGAGAGCTCAATTAGAATACGCGTTGCTACTTCGCACACTTCGGATAATGCCGTCTTCGATAACGTCGAACTCCCTTGTTCTTCTTCTTCCGCAGAATCTGAATCAGAATCCAAGAACATTGTTGCCAAAGTTTTTTGGATTGTATTGCTATCGGTGTAATAGTAAGAATGTTAGGTTAGTGGCTATGAATAATCTTCTACCCTCGTCCGTAAAATTGCATCAAAAGTATGATCTGAAAGGATCGACGTACAAGAGAAAGGTTTGTAATATTACGATATACAGGGTGTCCCAGACCAACGGAGACAAATCTCGTGAGGGCGTAGAACGAATTGAGGTGAATAAAAAGTCCTCTGCCATTTTTCAAACAACACGTAAGATTTCAAGTTATTAATTATTGAAAATGGCCATGTATAGAGGCTTCTTTAATTAATAATTCGAGAATTCGTTCTCAATTTGTCCCCTCACGCTTTACGAAGTTTGTCCTATTGGTCCAGAACACCCAGTATATAATTTTTCTTCGACACGTGCAACTTCACGATATCGCGTTGATAATCGCGATTGAAAATTGCAGGCATCGAAATCAGAGCGCTCGAAGTCTTCTCCGACGTACAAAGACCTGGATTTCATCGAACACCATCCCGAGGGGATCTTTCTAGAAGCCGATACGTACGGCGCGCTGGTGAAAACTATTCAGCGCGATTGTCGCGTGTTGGAGAGTTTCAAAATCATGGATTACTCGCTGCTCGTCGGGATTCACAATCTCGACCAGGCCGCGAAGGAAAAAGCTGTGAGTGATCGTGTAAAATGCGTGTCTCTCCCCCTTCGTTATCACGCCAGATATCGACGATAATGTTTATATTATGCATCTTGCATTGTGCTATACATTGCAGCAAGAACAAAGATTATCGGCGAGCGCCGATGAGGAAGGGGAAGGCGAAAGTGGCGGATTCATTCACGTCGAGAGGGAAAAAGAGAGGGAGGACAGAATAGGCGCCGCCGCTTTGAATCGATCACGCAGTATAAACCGTCAAAGGTTGGTTGCTCATAGTACCGCGATGGAGAGTATTCAGGCTGAAAGCGAGCCGATAGACGAAGAGGATGATGTACCGTAAGTATCGTATTTTATACGGCCTGCTCGTACCTGCGTCGAGAGATGTGTCGTTCGATTAGAATAAATCTCACATTTATACGTTTCTCATTCTCACCCTCTCTTCCCCTGCCCTCCTCCCTCCCCTCCCATCTCTTTCTCGGTTTGCCCCAACAGTTCAGGCGGCATTCCTGCCAGGAACGCACGTGGTGAACGTCTCTTATTATTCCTTGGCATTATCGACATTCTGCAGAGCTACAGGCTGAAGAAAAAGCTCGAACATACGTGGAAATCAATGATACACGACGGAGTAAGTAAGATATACATATATGTATATATACATAGGCTCGAATTCTTCTTCGTTCGAATTCAGTTTCTTTCTCTCTTTCCTTCTTTCCGTTTCTCTCTCTCTCAACTTTTGTCGACGTCGACCAATGTCGCCAGTGATATAGAAAGAGCGTTTCTCGCTTTCGCAGGATACCGTATCGGTTCACCGACCAGGATTTTACGCGCAACGCTTTCAAGACTTTATGGCCAAGACAGTATTCAAGAAAATACCGTCACGTAAGTACCATCCGAATCAACCTGTCCTAGCAGCTTTGACCACAAGGTTAACACTCAGCAAAGCTCACTAATTCGTGAGTGAATTCACGCTCACTCACCTACCGGTAGCCATTGTCTTCTGGTTGATCACGCCAACTCGTCACATCTTAAAAAAAAAGAAAAGAGAGAAAAAAAACGAATGAAAAGAGATAATCGACTTTTTCGCAAAAGTATAAGACAGGAAAGAGATATAAAAACTCGAACTAGGTTAGCTAGTCATTAGAAATATTTTAATTATGGAGTAGTGAAATTTACAAACCGCCCCCGTCCCTTCTTTTGTTAACGATAATGATATCGGTATTGTGATTCAACCATACGCAATGCTATCGAATATATATATATATTTACGTACACGTATAACTTCTATTGACGCTTTTGAGACATATTTCAAAGACTCAATGCAAGAGAGAAACGGGAGTAGAGTGAAATTAGTTTGTTTTAAGTGATGAAGCTCAAAAACCGGTACTTAGAATATCTATTGTCATATTGTTATCATTACCGTGTAATTAGTAAGGTACTTATATATTGTTATTTAAGGGTCATATTCCAATCATCATATAGAGCAGTAAGCCCGTAAGCTAGAGATATATATTTTTCAGCCTTCTCGTTACAATTTACTACGGAACGTGTGACTCGTCCATTCGATTTTACTTGTACATACATACATATATATATATATATATACATATTCCTTTGGCTGATGAGTGACGAATTATATTCGTTAACGAGTCGGTATCGATGAGAGCCTAAACGTTAGCTTTCAAAAGTATCTAATAATTCATCAATCGTACGTATTATCAGGGGATCGATGCCGATGCGATTCCAAATCTGAATGAATTCCCTCATCTAGTTATACTCATCACACGTCTTGAAAATGTTGAAAGCGTTAGACGAGCGACTCGAATTTTGTCCTTTGCAAATTTTATCGCAGACAGAGATTTTTAGCCGTCCAGAGAAAATATTCTAACGATTACGAATAGTGTTTTAAGATACTTGAGTGACTGCAGAGAATGCGACGAGAGTATTTCATGCGGATATCCGAAAAAACAAAAAAAAAGTATCCAGACGTTCGCATCGATCTCTTATGGTTGTATTGAAAAAGAAAAGAAGAAAAGAAAACTTTATTGCTCTGTCAGTGCCTTGTATAGTTTAACGAAGTATCATCGCAAATCGGAACTGCGCGGCCGTGCTTTATCGACTTCAATCAAAGAACAAAGTAAAAAGGAAGAATACGCGAAGCTTCAATTCAACATAATTCAATTCGATCCGACGCAGAATTTTTTGGATATCTGCATTCGTTTCAGGATCAGTGAATAAGAGACATCTTGGGTTTATGAGTGTCAGTTGATCATTTTTGGGTTTTGTTTTGGTGTAACTAATTGCTAACACAATACACGTATTGTATGTAACTTTTTTTTTTCATTTCTTTTTGTTTATTTTATTTTACTTTTTTTATGTTCCTTAACGAGATTTGGTTTTGCCAATCCAGCCTCATTGCGCATTTCATATTTTCCTCCGCACAAATTTTGGTTTCGATATATATTTTTAGTATTCACGGGAAAAGATTAGAGAAAATGATCGATCACTGGTGTCCACAAGTATAGCTGAGTATTTTTTCTATAATCGATATCACACTGTCGCGGCAACTGTCCATCGGCGTTTTCGCGGACTTATATGTTAGACTTCATCCCGCAAGCCATATTTCGGACTTAGAAATACGTGTCTAGTCTCGATAGCGGTATCTCGCTGGATATTGCACGTACGATGACGCAATTAAAGATCCGTTGCCTGCTGCCATATTGACTTTTTCTCTCTCTCTCTCTCTCTCGGTCTAGTTTATAGCGTAGATTAATACGTACGCACTTGTTAATACACGAATCGTCATGATCTAATTTCTATGAATTGAATTTTTGATCGATAATATCATGCATAGAGCAAAGTTCCGTGAGAGAGCCCCCCCGCTTTTTACCATAGGGAGTAAATGACTTTCAAGGGGAAAGGTTTCGATTTTACCAATGCGCCAAAGCAATCATTGATCTTTTCGTCCATTAGAGCATATTGGTAGAAAAGGTATAGTAGAACGCACGAAATGTACATCCTTACACGTGAGCACGCACACACACACACACATATATATATATACATACACACGTTACACACGCACATCGAAGTGGTTCGAATTGATAAAACTGCCTGTAGAAAGCAGAACAAAAGAGTGCCAAAACAGTTTCCTCTATAGAGAGGCTCTTGAAATCGATTTCGTGCGAGCTACATACCTGCATAGAGAGGAATCTTTGCGATGTAAATATTGTGGGATATATATGTATATATATCAAATATACATATATATATATATATACATACATACATACATACATACATACATATATATATTTTTGGCAACAGTAGCAAGTAGGACCGCGCGTGGGTGTACGATTAATTTGAGGACGAGTGCGAGAGTGTGCGAGAGCGAGAATTTACCGGTAGAGAAGTAGATCTTTTTTTATTGTGAAAATATTCAGCTATCGACTGAACGTGGGCACCATTGTACATATTTATATATTTTGCAATAAACATTTTCGCTGTTTACAACTTCATTTCATTTATAAGCCCACCCGAGAACACTTACTTATAACCCACTGTTACTGTACTACTATTACTACTACTACTACTACTACTAACTAACCACCACCACCGATACCACTATACTATACTACCATCACTGCTACTACTACTACTACTACTGTCACGGCATAACCAATACCACTGTACTACCATTACTACCTAATCTATTACTATATACTGCTATTACTACTACAATTACTGTATCAATCATTACTACTACTACCGTCACGTGTACTGTCATACATTATATATCGACATCGTTCCTCTAACTACAAACTCACACCGCCCCATCTTTACTCATAACGATTAAGTTTCTCGCACCATCTTCGCGTTTACACTTTGTGTATTGTCTCAACATTGTATCATGCGATGTGTTTGTTGTTGTGTTACGTACGTTTGCGTTTCGTTGAGATCACCCGTCACCTGTACTCGCCGGTGTAATCTTAATCAGTAGATTAATACAGACCTGACAGCGCGCGCGCGCGCGCCGACCCAGAGAAAGCACCCGGCGAAAAGTCGTCGCGGTATAATCGGTAGTTTCCTTGGTTTTCCTTAATTGGACACAACGACGTTTGCCCAACCAACGGCTCGCGATTGGCGCGAGCCGCGCGGGATCTTCGATCTAGTAGTGTAACGAGATTTGATTTCGAACGAAGGTATAGTTGAGCGATTCGCGGTATCCACGACCGATACACGGACGAATCCCCGGATGGACAGGAGGGGAAATCGCTTCGGAGTCGCTTTGTGTTTCAAACTTTGACACGTTTCGGAAAATTAGATGTACCCTTGGCTTTATCTTTAATGTCTATCTATTCTCGGCAGTCCCTATGATTTTGTCGTTCGTCTCGATATAATCCGGTATACATGATCACATATTATATGCGGAGTTGGTTAAATGTTGATGTTTCTGTGTCCCGTGCACTTCTTTCCGTGTCGACCCCCAATGACCTCATCTGACCTGCTACTACTACTACTACTACCGATCGAAACTCGAAAATCGAATACCAAAAGTGGACCTGCCTGAGATTAAGGGGAATCACCGCAAATTCCGTAACCTCGTCACCAGCTACATAGGTAACTCTGTCTATGTGTGCGTCCATCTGTCCATTTTTGTGCGAATGTATGTACGTTTGTTCTTTCTCTCTCTCTCTCTTTCTCTCTCTTACTTTCTGTTCATACGATCCTGTTTGCCTGTGTTGCATACGCATATATATATATATATATANATATATATATATATATATATGCGTATATATATATATATATCTTTTCACGAATGATCCGTTTCTCACGCTCTGTTCCTCGACTCTGCTCAATGCGCGGATTTGTCTCGCCTCTGCCGACCGTCACGAACTTTGCGAAGAAAACGCGCGTAGAGAGAATGTCCGCATCGAGACCTCCCGGCAGTAAGAGAGCTTGAGATCCGAATGATCGATGATGCCTCCGAGTGATCACGGAAATGTTTGCGCAAGCAAATTCACGATAGATGCTTTTCTTTGCATGCGGCACTCGCGAGGACAAGCTGTCGATTATCCCGCGGAACGCGACGCCGGAATTTCTACGCCGAATTTCCGATCGTTTGATACTCTTCGTTATTCCGCTCGTAAAACGTCCAGGTCAGATCAAGTGACGCGTTTGCGTGCGTGAGCTTTTGAGAAATTTTGAGAAATTTGTCGAGTACAGACCTCTCGAATCGTGTTTGCGACGCGCAGCAGACGCGAATTCAAGCGGCGGAATCGCACGGAAACCTCTCGGATATCATCCTCGTCGCGAGTGCACTTCTCTTCTTCTACCTACATTCTCTCTCCCTCTCTCTATCTCTGTCGCTTCTGCAACCATTGCCTGTGAATGTTGTGAGCCTGATACGTGTAATATCTGTCGTTTTTTTTTTTTCTTTCTTTTCCTTCTTCATCACTCTTCACACACTTCTCTGTTCTTTCTCGCCACACACGTTCTCGCTCAGACACAGATCTCGCAACGAATCCGAGAATCTCTCTCTCTTTTTTCTTCTCACTTTTTCTCTCTCTCTCTTTTTCTCTCTCCTTCATGAGACCTCTTCGACTTCATTTCCCCGATATTCTAGAACGCGAAACTCTCTTCACTCTTCCACACACAGTGTATCTTCTCGCGATAGATAACGTCTCGCCGGTCGAACCGACGAGATGAACCTCGGTGTTACAAACCAAAAACACGCGTTCACCCCCCTTACTCCTCTGGAAACATCCCTCCAATAGCATAATGTATTCACCGAACTTCTCTATACAAACTCACGTGCAACCCTTTCGAAAAGTCCCCCCCCCCCCCCCCCCNAAAGCCCCCCCCCCCCCCCCTCGTCACATCCGATATACCGTGCAGCAATTAGTTTAGCCTAGACATACCCTGTAATCACGGCACGGACCGATAAACTAATCGATCACGAACCGAACCGTTTGTGCAATTTCTTACGAGATGTTTTTTTTTTTTCTTTACTATACATATACATATAAATATATGCATAAAATACATATTTCTACAGAAGCCAGCACATTTCTTATGTACGTATGTACTTCTTTATGTGATACTAATTATACTCAGGCATGCGGATTATGAGAGTGTAGTACACGAGCGACGATATCGTTGATCGTAAAGGAAAAAGGAAGGAAGGAATAGAAAGCAAAGACTAGAGCTGCCGCTGGACAGCAAGCGAGAGAGCCGTGAATATCGTCGGCTTGGCCACGTCTGTATCTGTCCATACGTATAATGTTTGTTAGACACTCTGCGTATATCTAATTTATACGCTACCTGATTTATGCGATTAGTATCTAATTACGATGATTGACGTATATGCGGAGATATTGGCGCGATAGTGTTTGGCGTGCCGTCAAATGGGCATAGTAGAGAATAGAGCAGTATCGTAGAACCGAGAGAAGACGGCGTTTAGACGTGCGTTTAGTCGTGGCAGACAGTGCTGTAGCGAGATTTCCATCGTTTTCGGGGAAAGTTCCGGGGAAAATCCGTGCGAGAACTTGGGAGATCGAATTGTAATTGGAAGCATGGCCGCTCGATGGAGATTTACTTAATTTTGGGACTTAAGCTCCGACCGAGGGCGATTCGGGGAAAAACATGGGAATCTTGTCGCGATATATCCGGCAAATGTGGCGATCGCTTCTTCCGATCGCGGAAGAGAGAAGCGATTTCCACGATTTCCGGGAAAATTGAACGATCATCGGTAGACCGACTCGCGTCATCTTGCATTAACGACCTTCATGCATTAACGAAGCTCGTTTTGGTGACTCTTGTCTTGTTTGGTTTCAAAGATAAGACGCGATCCCACTGATCCTTGCTACAGTACTGATGTCAGCTTCTGTAGCGTAACACACTTGAACTTCCCATTATATATATAGGCGTATACTTGACATAGTTAATTTCCAAATCGGGCCTTGAGGAATAATTCGGTGTTTTTTTTTTTTTTATATCTTCCTTCCGACGACCTGCGCGCGAGATATTGTAGCGCCGTACGTTTTGTGTTGCAGCCTTGAAACATTCCCCGTCGAAGAGGAAAAGCATCACCAGACCGCTGAGGCCGTTGGACGGTGACTTCGACTCGACCGGTGAGTGTATTGAGTTCCGACCCGAGCCGTTCGCGGTTCCACTCTCGATTCTCTCGCCGTTTTACTCGACAGTTCTTTGCGCTTGTTTTATGATATATATCACGAATGAGACGAGTTGGTCGGTTTTCGGAACGTCGCCGACGATGAACCGCGTGAACACTCTTATTGTCTCCTACACTTAAATGATTACTTAAGTGGCCGATAAGAGAAATATTGGATTGTTCGACAAGTTTGTAGGGATTTTCGCGAAGAGTTCAAGGTCGCTACTTTTACAGTTTGGCATACTCAGTAATGTATTGTCCGGTTTTTCCGGTGATCTGCCACAAAAAAAAAGACGAAAGAATTAAAGTCGTGCCTAACTATGTGTGAAAGAATCGGCTTTGAATATTTCGTAAAAATTTCTACGAATTTATCGAACAATTTAATATTTGACATTTAGCAATTTTAACGTTCAGCGAAAGCTACACGCTGAATAACGATAGTGAAATCAGTAGTTATGTTCGAGAATAGATTTTCCTCTCTCGCGCATTCACCGCCAATTAGAGAGACTTTAGACGTTCCCGCGGGAAACGCGCGAGCTCCGCTTCCGAAAATCGTGGCCGAGGATCCCGAACGAAACGTTCTTTCACGGTTCTATTATTGGCTTTGCGCTGGATTTCACGTATGTAGCCGGGCACAGCGATCAGTGCAGTAAATTTAGTTGCGGCATACCCATGTTACTCGCTTCCAAAGCATTCACGACGGTACCGATGTTGTGCGAAGACGCGAAGGACTCCAGGTGAAGTCAAGCCCATCCCCGAATCCTCCTCCTCGTCCCTCGTCTCTCCACGCTCCCTCCCAACTGTGAATACTGTGCGTGTACGAAACGTATGTATGTCCATTGTGTGATCCCTAACTGTTCGGTAAACCTTAATACGTGTTGTTATGAAGGTGCACGTTGACGACCGAAATGGCATCCGACTTCGAGCGTTTTTTTTTCCTCACTCGCTCGTTTCTTCTTCATTTGTGAGTGGAAATTTTTTCAAAATTTGTCCACTTTCAAATTTTACACTTTAGAGATTTAAAGCTTTCAGTTTAAAATTTCCATTCGCGAGTGAATAAAATTTTTACTGAAAAACTTGGAATTTTAAATTTAATTTCACCTATCACAGAGATAAGTTTGTACATATATAAATGCACATATCCGGGAACGCATTCGAACAGTAGACTTTGTACACAGGGAAAAAGATTTCTTTGGATTTAATAATATTTCGTTAATTGAAACTAATTTGTCTTTTGGAATAGAGCAATCAAACGAACATCTGATTCAACAAACAGGATTGTTTGGTTTCTCAAACAATAAATACCTTTAATTCAGATAACATATTTCTTTTATATCTTCATCCAAACATTACAATAGTCGTAAGTCATAAGCAGTAAATTATTTGAAAGAAGTAACACTATGTTGGAAAAATATTCAAGAGTTTCTTTGTTTCTGTGAAACGATATTTAGTATGTTTTTTTTTTCCTCTAAGTAATACCGTTTTTTTTTTCTTTCAAACAATATAGTTTACTCTAGTGAGACATTTTTCATTCAAACAAAATAATATTCGATGTTAAATTATGTTGTTTATATCAAACAAACCCAAGTCGGGCAAAATAATATACTAAATCCAAAGAAACCTTTCCCTCTATGTAGACGACGAGAAATTCGGTGTACATATCACACGAAGGAGGAGTCTCTTCACGTTGTACATAATTGAGAACGATTTGTCTGCCTGATGGAAACTCTATATATCTCTCACGAGCACCTGGCGAAGTGAGATTTTCCGCGAGTCTCTGCACCTCGAGAGCCCCCCGTCGTCACACACCCCCGATCCTCGCCCGCTCGCCCTCGTGTCCCTGTAATTAATCCGCTCACTGATCGGCGCGATCGCGCCCCCGTGTAATACAGCTTCGTATCGTGAATGTCAGTATAAAGTGTTGCTCCACCGCCCCATTTTTCACACGAACAAGTCCCCGCTGCTCGAATCCCCCGGTTCTGCTGACTCTTTCGGCCAACGACGCGACAGAGAAACTCGAGCTGCGCGACTTCGGCAAAGGGTTCGCTTTCGTCGTGCTTCGCCCACGCTGCAAATTGAGAACGCTTAGAAGAACGCAGCGAACGTCGAGCCTTTGAAGCGTAAAAAGCAGGCTCCGAATTCGCGATCACGACGCGAGTCGAGTGACCTTCGACTCCCCGTGGACGTTCGAAAACGATCGTCCAGTCAGACCGACCGACGACGTCTTCGCGCGTCTGTTTCGCGCTCGAAGATCGAACTCGTCGCGATCGCGGCTTTGAGCCCTGCGACTACGAAGGGATCTCGCGGCGACGAAAACGACACACGAGACGAGATCTCACGCTTGATTTACGCGCTTCTGGCACTGAATGGCTTTCGCCTACAAGAACACCCGCAGGGGAAGGTCCGCCGATGAGTTTCTCTGTCCGATCGAGAGCTGGACACGCGTGGCAATACGGTAATGGTACATGGTGTTGTATGGTGGTTTAGCGGTGGCGGCAACTGGAGGTTCGACAATGCATGCTACATCACCCACGAAAGCCGGTGAGTTTCTCATACGATCACTTTATATGTTTCTCTCGTGTTACGTCATAGACTTCTCTCTGTCTCCTCGTTGCCATGTGTAAAAAGTTTCCCGTGATCGCGACGTCGCGATGTCTACCGTTGTATTCCGAAACGCTCGCGTGTCACGCTCGGAAAATGCGTGCTTCCTTCGCTCAAGAAAAGAGAAAGAAAATGTACGACGAACTGTGGAGAAGAGTTATTATTACATCACGCTATTTCCTTTGTTGAGTCTAGCTAAGATTTAAAAAACAAAGTGAGAAAATAGTCGACGAATTACGAATCATGTTTACCATTGTTTGCTTAACTAAAAGCGCAAATTGATAATTTCTCGAGCGGGCTGTGCAACGTAAATTCGAGGTACGTCCGTGAATTGAGAAAATTGCGAGAAAGAGGAGATGATGTTTCATACTATAATCGCATCTCGTTGTGTCTGCGACAACCTTGGAGAAGAATAGTTTCACGTGCTGGGCACCGATTCACATTACGCGCGAATCATCTCCGCGAGATTACTCTATCCCCCTCTCTCTCTCTCTTAATCGCGATCATATAGCCCGCGTTACTTACTTAAAATTTGCACCGTCCGATCGCTGAGTCGCGAGGGACCGTCGGGAACGGCCGAGCAAGCGAGCAAGCAAGCAAAGAAAGAATCAACGTTGCACGGTTCCCCACGGAAATCATTCGACTTCTTCTCATCCAGCTTCTCTGTTTCTCTCTTTGCCTGCCTATACTCTGTCCCCCTCTACCACCCCGCCATCATCGCGACGCTGCACGCGCGACTGCTCACCCCCCGACCGACGGAAAACCTCCGTGACGACCTCGACGCCCGGCAGCAGTTAGCCCACCCGATCCTGCGACCACGAACACGGCGGTCTCGAGCGGCTCGGTGCCGATCGCCACCTCGACACCGGTTAACCTTGCCGCCGG
The DNA here is from genome assembly GCF_001313825.1 of Dinoponera quadriceps. Classification (NCBI taxonomy): domain Eukaryota; kingdom Metazoa; phylum Arthropoda; class Insecta; order Hymenoptera; family Formicidae; genus Dinoponera; species Dinoponera quadriceps. The sequence goes on from NW_014554274.1 coordinate 415,169, forward strand.
TCCGCTGAGCCCACCCCCGTTGACCTTGGCCGCCGGTCCGCATCGTGACGAGCATCCGCCGGGGGTCACCGCCGCCCCCACGGTCAAGGTCACGAGTTACCCGGCCGTGCTGAAGGGCAGGAGCGCGGCCAGTCCGCCGAATCCGAACCTGGTGCCGTCTGGCAAGGTGCCACCGCCGGTGCCGCCGCGCGGCACCGGCTCCTCGAGGGCCGCGAGGTCCTCCGAGGAGCACCGCGCGGCAGCCTCGACCACGTCGTCGGTGACTTCCAGCCGAGGTGATGAAGCAGCCATTATCACGAGATACCGCTTGCATGAGTGCAGTTCGTGCAACAACCACCCGCACCACCATCACCACCTGCTCCCACTCACTTCTGACCGTTCCACCCGCGCCTCTGTTTCTACCACCGCTAACGATGTGACCTTCTCTACTGTCATTGCCGCTACTTCTAACAAAGCTACCACCGCGACCACTACTACTACTACTACTATTACTACTATTACTACTACTACTATCTCGAACGCGTTGCATGCCCTCCGACACCACCTTGCGCCGACACCCGAAACACACCGCGTCACCACGTCACATCGCGGCGTTTCCCGCCAAGACGTCGGCAGCGGTCGATTGGTGGAGCCCGTGCGAGACTGGCGTGATAGACGAGAATTCTACGAGGACGACGAGTTCGTCAGCGTGGAGAAGGTCGAGGGTGCCTACTTCATCAAGACCAGCCCGCATCCTTTTAGACCGGACCGGGGAATTTACCGGTCCGATCGCTCCAAGGGACGACCCGGAGAAGCTGAAGAAGTCGGAAGTCGCGATGCCTCGAGGAAAGATAAAGGAGGAAGAGCTGGCGCCAAGATGGATCACCTGGCGAAGTTCACGTACTTCTTGAATCCAGGCTCGCGAGCCGACTTGATGAATTACAGGATGTCGCGAAAAGACAAGAAGCACTCCGAGACTTACTACGAGAGGGTGAAGAGGAAGCAGAAGGATCTCGGGACGTCCATCGCGACGGTCACGACGTCGCAGCGTCGAAAGTCGACGGAGGACGCGAAGAACGAGCCTGCCGAGGCAAGGCGCAGGATCAGACTCGCGACGACGAAGGACAGTGTTTTGCTGCGAAAAATCCGAGAGAAATCCAGGAGGAAGAAACGGCTCGCGCCGAAACCGTCGTCGAAGAAACGAGGCTCTGGTGCTCTCGGTGTGAGAAATTCCCCTGAAGAAAGGAAGGCGGAAGAAAGGACGGAGGAAAGCGAGAAGCTTCCTCTGGAAACGAGTCCTCAGAATGTCAAAAGTTCTCGAGGCGAGAGACAGCCGACGACTAAACGTGAGCAAACTTCTTCGAGAGCCGATCGTTCCGTTGCGAGCAATAATTACGTCGATGAAAGGAAGAAGAACGTTTCCAAGAGCGGTAACGAAGGAAACAAAAGAGGCGGCTTCCAGGGAATCTTTCCGAAAAGCTATCGCGACGAGGGGAAGAATGAGGAAGACGAAATAGTTCGCGAACGAATCAGTAAATTCAACCGACAGACTGGTGAAAAATTGGAGAAGCGACACGAGAGCAACGAGCAAGCTAAGTCGAAGCAAGCTAAGAGAGATCACGAAAACAAGATGAATTCAGATAAATCGCCGAGCAGAAGCGGCAACAGCGACGTGAGGTCCCTCGTTTCGGAAAAGGTGAAGAATTTCGAGAGCTTCCGAACGAACGTGAGAGACGAAGCGAAGGAATCACGACGACAAGACGTGCGACCGTACAATTCGGAGCACGTCGCCGCCGGCTTCGAACAAAAGTTCACTTTGCCGGCCGCAGAGGCCAAGTCGGTTCGTCAGGAGGAAAGCGGGATCGGATCGAGAACGGAGACGTCGAGTGTCGATCCCAATCGCGAAGGGCGAGCCTTCAAGTCGCTCTCGAGCGGCCACTGCAACGATCCGCCGCTCGGTCCTCGAGAATTCGGGTCGCTCCTGCCGAACGTCTCGTTTCTGCACACTTATCGGAAGACGCGGTCGTTCACGTAGAGATACCCGTCGGTCACGAGTAGCGCGTCTCGAGTTTCCAGTGTTCACTTCGGATCGTCGCAGAAGCGAGCAACATAGATAAAGACCGTCGAGAAACGCCTTAAAAAGAATTGACGATTCACGAGAGAAAACTTCGATGATATCGAGCCGATAAAGATTTTTGCTCGTCTACCGGGAAAACGGATAACGATAACGTATGCGATTTGTTTGCGAGCTCGTGAACTTATAAGGAAGAACTACTATTTATCTATCTATCTACTTATAAGGAAGAACCGCAGCTTCCACCCGCAATAGACGCTTGTCGCGTAGAACGTGTCTTTCTTCTCTCTCTCTCTCTCTCTTTCCGCCTTTCTTTTTCTTGCTCTTCCTATCACCGCTGCATGATAACGCGCGGACACGCGTCCTCACGATTATAATTTCCTGCGTATCATCATACGATCTCATACGTCAGATTACGAGATGATATTTCCGACGGTGTTTGTGTCACGGAAGTCACCTTTATTATTAAGTGCGTTGTCGCGATATCGTCGGGGAACATCGTGGAGGATAAACTGTATCGGCTTACAGACAATCTTTCCGAGCTCTCGGACACGCTCGCGACATTTTTAGTAAGATCCGCTCGACTCTGTCGATTTTCAGATATCGACGAGGTATCGTTTATGTATGCAATTGTAAATCGCAATCTCGAATTCCACTTATTGTGTCGTCAAACGACCATCGTTTAGAACTCGTCCAAATAGAACTTGTCTATTAGAAAACTCTGTTAGAGAGCTAGTTTCGTTAGAAATTGCATGCGTAGAGAATTGCTTCTTGCTGCGCAGAAAAACGCCAATGGGTAAACGTAGCGTGTCACGAGGCGAAACTTCGCTCTCACGTTGTCACACATACACACACACACACACACCCTCGGAACCGAATCGATGCTCCTCCACGATCCTTTTGACCGATTTAATTCGCGTAATTAGTTTGTCCGTTTAGCTGATTTCACTGTCTCTTAGTTTGTTGTTAATCCTACTGTACAAAGATCAAATTATCCCGAAGAGTTTCTATTTGTGTAAACTGCCTGTTGATGATCTGTCTCGATGTTAGTGTGATGTGCGTCCACGTCGATGTGCAATGTAAAGAGACGTTCAATGTGAAGATACGTGTGTAATCATGTCGTGATAACGTATCAATGTATGCGTGTGGATGAGGGTGTGCTTGTCGTCGAGTTTGGAACTCGACGAATCCTACATTCCCCAGCTAAATAGTTCGATCACTATCGCGTAGACACGCAGGTAGACGATGTAATTGAGTTCACGAGATGATCGTTTTCGCTAGTTCGAACGTAAATGCGTTGTATTAGTTGCCACGAGAGGGTCGTTGGAATTTCCGGCATTCTTAAAAAAGAGCTGCATGCGATGTAAAATTCGTATTTATCGTAACATAAGAGTTATCGATTTTGCGCTGTTGGTTTGCCTGCTGCTTGAAAAATGCTAATACGTAATTCTGTTCGGAATAATTCCTTTCTCTAGTTGTGTGCGTGTATAACTACGCGCTTAGAAACTCTGTATAGCAATCTTTACCCGTGTAAATATTAATAGTTGTTTACCTTAAGCCTCGACAACCATGTATATATTTATACATAGGCAAGAGGGTTGCCTATCACTTACTGAGTTGGAGTGGTTTGCTGCCTTCGTGCTAAAAGAAAATCCCGCAACAATTGAAAAACGATCAAGTCCATACGCGAGGTGCTTCAAAGTTCCCGTCGACCTGACCTTCGAATCCGCACGAACGTGCGGAGCTCACGGGGAGTTATTACTTTTGAGTTGAACTATCTCGCGTATCAGCAAGATCGCGGATCAAAATCGTCTCTTTTCTTTGAATCAAAAATTCAATGATACTCGAGCTCTCAATCAGTCCAAAAATCAACTCGACCGATCGATTTAATTAATCAACCGGTATATTTTCACTTCTACCGTATACCGTGCGGAACATTCAAATTTGGCAACTTCTCTCGAAAAATGCAAGGAGACTCGTCAGTCTCTCGATTCGACTTACTTAACCAAGTAAAAAAAAGGATGGGAAACGTTACTCAGGTGACCGTGATTTTTTCACGTGAGTGTACTTCCGCGCCAAAAACGAGCCCTTAATCGCCGGCCCCGATCCTCCGCCGCAACACTCCACCGCCCTCGCCTATTGCTACATCTTGGCGCTCGATACGCGCCCTCGTACGTTAATTAGGGCTAATTGTAGCGCGCTTTTTGTAGGTGGCACCCTTCCTTCCACCTGCTCCACCCCGCCCCCGCCCTTTGACGATGCAGTCCGCTCGAATGACCAAACCCTGGCTTCCGGTGGTCACCTTCAGCAAGGCGGCGCGACCACCATCCTCGCGAGCAGCCTGACCTCTGCTCATTCCAAACAAAACAAGGTCGTTCATCACGTTACACTCACCAAGGCGTACCATCACGACACCGTAAGGTGAGTACTGCTCGTCGCGAGAGTGATTCTCGTTGACGATTGAATTGAGATACCACGACTCTCAACCGGTAACGTGAATTTAAGAGAGCGATTACAAAAACACGTTTATATAAAGTAGCCAAGAAAATAATTAATTCGTGCGAGCGTGATTATTTTTTTCGCTTTCATTTTTTTTTTTTTTTTCGTAGCAAGAAAGCGGGATACCTTTGAAAGGGATATCTTGGCGTTACTGTTTGACGGTCAGACAACGTCGTAATCGATAACCTACGTCTAAATGACTTTACACCCGCGAATCTTTCGTTGACGTTATACTTTAATCTGAACCTGACATATGTTATATTTCTTACGCTTACCCTCACGCACACACTTTTGCACGCATCTAAACGAAAACGTGTTCGCTTTATCACGGCAACTTCAGGAAAAGGAAAATGTTAGTATTTACAATCGCACACATATATATATATATGTAGTCTCTGTATACCCACGTCGTGCCGACCCCGGGCTAGCCCGTATTAAATCGCGAATGAAATCCATCCAGCATATCGGACGTGCATTTGGAAAGCAGCGGTAGCGGCAGCGGCAGCGGCGGCAGGGAAACCAAGTCGTCGTTGAGCGTCGAGAGCGGCGGTAGCAGCCGCGGTGGCGGCGGTCTCACGTGGACACCGCCGGCCGGAAGCGCCGAGGGCTCGACACCCACGTGGACCGAAGGCACGCCGTCCTTCACCGAGAGCTCCAGCAGCGGCGACATCGGTAAGTTGCTGTACGCGCTCAACATCTACTATGGCACGTGAAGACTATCGCCGCCGTGCCGAAAACCAGAGGACGGGCGATGTGCGGCCGACGAATCGATGTTCGGAGGGAGGGGGCGATCGTGAACCTCCCCTTCCGTCGTAAACTCGTGAAAAGTGGACGTTTCCAAACGCTTTCGAGTTCGAAAAGTTTCGGACGATTTTAAAAGGCGTCCGAGCCGAAATTTCGACGCTACTTTGACGCTCTTAAGGATAGTTCGCGTCTACTTAGACGGCCCATAGACTAATAAAAATCTACTTGGAACTTTTCATTCTACATATTGAATTTTAATGCTACCTTCATCATCCTAGTTTAACGCTAAAACAGCGAAAAGGGAAATTTAAGATATCAGGGTCAAAGTAAGGATTGTATTATATTATTAAAATTGAAATTGGATCTATTTTACTATCTTAGCTCCTACTATGTTGTAGAATTAAAGGTTTAACGTAAGGCCAAAATTTCGACTCGGGCATATACTTGGCCTAGAAGAGGTTACAGCCGATGCATGGGCGATCATTTTATTTGTTCACAGTGATCACATATCACCTTTAGTTGCAAATATCTCAGCTTCCAAGTAATCAATCGTTTTCTAACTTTACAGACGTGTGGATAGTATTTGCAATATACAGTTAAAATTTACAAAGATTCCTAAGAAAATGGTTTGATGGACCGACTGTTTTGAAAAATTTTAGTTACAATTACGTACACTGAGAAAAAAAAATCAGTTGAATTGTGACAGTGAACAAACCGAATGTGTTTTGGTTGAAGGGAAGAAAATTTCTGGCTGTAAGAACCGAATTTAGTTCATAAGAATTAGAAATTCTGTTTCCCTCAACGAAAATGCGTTTGGTTTATTCATTGTTACCTCAATTCAATCAATCTTTTTCCTCTCCGTGTACAATTAAGAAGTTAGAAAATATTCACTTCTCACGAGTTCACGTTAAAGGAAAAGTTTGACGATCTTCTTTCAATTCTTTCTCGATAAAGGCTCGATTTTCTGCTCGGTGCTTTCAAATTCGGTTAATCCTTGCACCGGTAATTTTTTTATTCGACATAATTAATACGTGTTTTACTAAACTTTTCTACTATTCTTCGAACGTCGATTCTTCCTCTCGAATATCGCCCGTCCCTATCGAGGACCTCATCTTCGTCTTCTTCTGCCGCTACTCTGCCCCTCTGACCCCTCTATTCTACCTCCTCGAGCGCTGTAACGAGGAGATGTGCGAGAACACACGTGGACGTCAAAAGTTGACGCGGTCCGTTCTTTATGATTCGACCAAGTAGATTTCCTCCAATGAGCGACGTCTATTGGCCGAAACGGTCTCGCGAGAAATTTCGAGAAATCAAATCGTCTTGTCCAGAATCTAATTTTATAAATCGAAAAATCGCGGCAGTGTGATGATATCCTTTTTACATTTCTTGATATTTTGTGCTCGACGGTGCGTTTTATTCCGACATTTCGTGTTCGATTGACTATCGTTGAACAATCGGTTGCGATGCTATGAAAAGCTGACGACCACGATGGCGATAGATCTGCGTCTCTTGTGTATAATACGGTGGTGAGACAGCGGTTTCAGAAATGTCGCGAAACTGCGAGTCGAAACATCTTGTACGTCGGATGCACTCGCGCTTCGGGAAAAGATTCACAGCTCTTCGAAGCATTGCTGCATCGTTCTTTACGTGCGTCACGGAACGCGTGCAGCATTTTACCGCGTGTATCTCGTCCTCACAGACTCTACTAACACATATGTATCACACAGTACAAACAAACACCACATTCCAGTGCCAAAAGCGGCGCGAGACTCGCGCGTCGCGCCGCGAACGAGGCAGGCTTTCGATCAAGTTATCGCGAAAACCTTAATAACGACGACATGAATCACGTTTGTAATTAATCAACGTAATTAATGTAATTAATTAACCGAGTTAACCGAGTCTAGAAGTAGTTTGAAACGGTGAAACGGCAGATAAGAAAGACACCTTTAGTGCCTCTATTTAATATTATCTGCGTCTATTGCATATAATACATGCAACGGATAAGTAAAACGCGAGAAAAGCGCTCGATTTCCGAGCCTCGTTGGATCTCACGCGATCATAGAAGTACTTCTCGTGCATTGTGTCAATTTATGAATAGAAAGATTTATAATCGATCGACGTCACTCTATCTCTAGCCCTATCTAGCTCGAGCAAAGCCTTGTTATTTAAGATGCCTGATAAGCCTCGGCGACAGTGAGAGACGGAGAGCGATAATAAAGGAGACAGAAGAAAAATACGAAAACACGAAACTTCACTCTTTCTCGTCACTCTCCTCTCGACGAAAAAAAAAAAAGAATTAGCTCCCATAGCTAAGAACTATCTCACTAAAGGTAAAGATTAGCTGTCCATATAACACAACTAAAATTTGATTAATTATCTTTGACCCTGTATCTAGTTTTTAACTTCCACAGCTAAAAACTATCTTCCAAAGGTAAAAATTCGCTGTCCGCACAATACGATTGAAATTTAATAAATTTAGCTCATTTTCCTTGTCCCTAGTTTTTAGCTTCCTTAATCTTTAGCCTCCACAACTAAAAATCAAATTTCATAACTAAATTTCAGTCGTATATATGGATAGCTAATTCCTCTTTTTTTCGTGTCATCGAGCTTCCTCTCGTCTGTACATGTCGATTTAATTCTTTTCCCGTTTTTTCATTCGTACTGCGAGATTTCATCCACGACGGGACTCGCTCAGCGGGATCTCTGGGCCACGAGATAAGTTCCGACATCTCCGTCTTTTCTCTCTGTCTTTTGCATATCTTTCTCCACTTACATCGGAGCGCACCTCACGCAAACCCACTCACACGCTTTCCTCATGCATAATCACGACACATGCTCGGGAGCGCACGATGTCTTCACGTTTCGAGCCGCGATTCGCGAAGATTTGCAACACCTCGAGGAGGAGGAGGACACCGCAAAAATAAGCCGGTTTACGTAACTCCGACTTCGAGCTCGTGCTTCGAGGATTCGCGCGAAAATGCAACCGCGCGTTCTCATTCTCGCGTCGCGACGCGGAAGCTCGTCGTCATGGGGGATTTCTCAATCTCACGGAATTCCATGCTCTCCAGTTACCCGTCCGACGTAATCGTCGTGCCAATTCGGAGACCGCACTATCGCTCTCGGGGTGTATCTCTTCTCTTACCTCGTCTCGTTACACCAGCCAGTCACCACGAGGTCGAGCGAGACATTCCACTTTGCACCATGACGATTAACGATAATTCTAGGTTGCCCGACCACGCCGATCAAGGGTAATCAACGGCAGGATGACGGCGGAAGGATCGCGGCCACTGTCGAGGAGGCGTTAGCGAGTCTCACCACCGAGATGGTAAGTCCTCACTTGTTTCACTGACCGATCGGACACACGGAGAGAAGGTACGGCCGAGGCAAAACGGACGATCGTGTTGATATTTCCGCCTCCGACGATTCTGGACACGCCATCCTTGATCGATGTATCTGCAATTGCATCTCGCTGTTCACACGTGAAAAATTATCGATGTCAAAGCGCACCATCGTCACACCGCATGATCACCGACGACCTTAAGTTAACTGTTCTGTTCACGATTTCAAGTCAATTTATTATCTCGAGCTAATCAGACCGGATTTACGAAGCGTGCTCGTCGCGGCGATATTATCACGATTACCGATTGCCGGGGCTGTATGTTTCCAGAAACAGACGATTTATACGAGATGGTAAGTTCGCTATCGTCAGTGGCCGATTGATCGGATTATTTGAAAGCGCGTATTCCCCCCTCCGGCCCCCGTGACTGACTTGAATAACAAGCCCCAAGGATCACGGTGGAAGAGTCGGTGCCTCGCGAAGGTCGCCCCCCCCCCCCCCCCCCNCCCCCCCCCCACCTCCGTGACACTCCCCTTGCTATTTCCGCGAGTGCCTCTGGATTTTCAGGAGATTCCGGTTGAGAAACCGAGTGCTCGCGCGCGATCCGCATGGAGCGTCCCAGGCCGAAGTAACGATCGGGCGGTCTTTTCGTTGCGAAATCGATGTGGAAGCGCGCTCGAAAACGATGCCACTGTCGATACATTCCTGAGATGCTTTCGCGTCCGTCGTGCCGAAACCCACTTATTCGTTCGCACTGGAAAGCGCTCGGGCGCGGTTTTTTGTGGAAAGGTAAACAGACGGTGCTTTATCGCAAGACCGACGACGCAAAGCTGACGAAACGCGAAAGTATGCGCGATGTATACGCGTCAGCGCGATCCGCTCGGGCGGTCTCCCATCACGGGGTTTGCGTGATATCGGAACGCTCGAGGATACGCGAATTCTGACCACAGACATCACATAACAATTAGATTGTTAAGTCACTCAAAACACATGTCTCCAGAACACGTGTACAGAAATCTCGCGCATGCGTCGTCTATAACAGTCACTCTCTGATTGGTTGAATGTTATGTATGTGTCTATAAGCATTTTGTGTGTGTGTGTGTGTGTGTGTGTGTGTGTGTGTGCACACCAGAATTGGATAATAATTAGTTAATCAGTTAAAAGTTAAGTTAAGAAGATGAAAAAGTTAATTTAACTTAACTTAGTTAACTTGAAATTAGTTAGTTTTTAACTTAAATAAAAGTTACTTAAAATGCATTGACTTTAATTTTTTTACAAAAGTTAAAATAACTCATCAATATTAAAACCATTGCGAGCCACTCCCAGGGAATAAGAAGAATAAAAAATAATAGCAGAATTTTTCTTTCATTTTTCTGAGCGCTGATGCTCTTTTTGCGGAATCCTGAGCTCAAAATAATCGATATTTTCTTACATGAAATTATATCCTTTCATTACATTACTCATACATTTTTAATCTACAGTGAAAAGGTTATTCATGAGAAAAATGTGTATAATCAATTTTTTATTTTAACTTAAGTTATGATTACAAATAAAAATTAACTCACCCAAACCTGGTAGGCGCATACAGACATCGGCTTTTACATGCATTCAACCAATAAGGTACACATATTCCCTATTCCACGCATGATATAATACACAATTTCTGGTGTCCACTTTTCTGCTCGCAAACAAAAGAGTTAGCAGTCTAATTGTTATATTGATATCTGCGATATTCACCGGTAATATTCCCAACGGAAGGAAACGTCGCGGGTGTTGCGCGCGTATATCGAGAAGTTGAGCGGGACGAAGCAACGTGTCTCGCATAATCGTCTAGAAATGAGATATTAGCTGGAAACTTCTCACTCAAAAACAGCGATCCACTAAGGAAAGAAAAAGAAAGAAAGAGAGAGCGCGTGAGAGCGAGAGCTCGCAAATCGCTCTCCCCATACTGCTGAGAGTGCGGACTTGTCTTAGCTGATGCAATTCATTCTGACAGAAACGAACGGCCGCTTTGGAACGCTCCATGCGAGAGAGTCAGACTGTCTGAACGCTTTGTCTATTTCCCCTGAATCAGGAGATACTGCAGCGCGAGTGAAATTGCACGACTCTCGGTCCCTCCGCACACTAATCTCCGTCACTTCGTGCGCAACGTGCAACGTGGGTGATGATCTGCATCGTCGTAAATGACGAGTCTCCGAGAGAGAAAGAGAGAGAGAGAGAAAGAGAATGAGAGCGTATGAGTGAGTGAATGAATGAATATACGAAGGAGAAGTAAAATGAGCACGGATAGCGAAGTGTGTATATGTGTGTGTGTGTGTGTGGATTAACCCTTGATTGGTCGCGTTAGAGCGGATCGCTAATCACGCCTGGTGTCGTGTACGCTTCTAACAGGCGCTTAACAACGGCGACTTTGCTTTGCAAATTTTTGTATTCGTCTTCGTAGCGGTGTGGGTGCAAAACGCATTCTCTAACTCTCGCGCGGGAGACGCTTTAATTCGCCCGGAATTCTTGTGTTCCGTCGCCTCCCGTCATCGTTATTCCGTTGTATAACGGTGTCTCCTAATTATCTCCAATCCAAATGCATCTCCCAATTCTCTCTTCTCGTCTTGATTTCCCGCTCTTCAGTTACTCGGATTACGCGTAGTCAGCTTGATACGCATCGTGTATAGTTTTCGTTGATTACTCGATACTCATTCGAGAAGTTTCTAAAAGACACTCCCCGCGAACATACACCGATTCGCCGTCGCGCTCGCATTTTGGTCTCTTTACCCGGCCACTTTATCGCATGACTACTTAAGGGTTAAAAAGCGCGGCGAAGTAACTTGATCGAGGATCGAGGCGAATACACGCGTGTTATCTGCCCGCCTGCCTTCCTTGGATCGAGATCGCAATAATATTATATCAGCTCTGACGACGCGCTCCTCTTTCATTCGCGGTGAAAAAACGTTTGTACTTAACGCGATTTTCCGCCGTTATTAACTGAGACGTTCGTCTCGATCCGCGGCTTCGCGTATTAATTCGTTTTCAACGTGGATAATCTGTGCACACGCATCTACACACACATACACACACACACACCATACATATATATATATTGAGCGTGGGGCGATTATCTCACTCGAGCGTGTTTGTCAGCGACGTCGCGGCAACACCTTCGACATATGGGCATCTTTAAATCTTCCTGAGTACAGGAGAGTCAATATCATTATATAGTTACATATTTAACAAGAACGTGATAATCGTCGGCCTACAGTACTCGATAACGCTTTCGACATTGTCCGAGACCGAGCTCGGGAAGTGTGTGAAGTGCCATTTTTCTAGCGTAAAGGTTTTTCACGTGAGAAGAAATGTCGCCTTTCCATTTACCTCAGAACAAGACTGATCACAGGCGCGTTTATCAATTCTTTTCCCGCCATATATATGGCGTACGGAGCAATAAGAGACTAATTTCCGATCGTGTGATTCTCAGTAGGAATGTTGAAATTCTACTAAAATTTCCGAAGAACCTTGCGTGCATTTAACGCGGTATTGAGCAGTTATTTGTCGAGGAAATAACTTGATCTTTTTTTTCCATTCTCTCAGCCGCATTCGATCTTTTTTCCGTGGCGCCGCTTTATATTCTATCGATGCCGAAATAATTAAGCACTTCGCAACCCCTCAAAGCCGGAAATATATTCTGCGCGAAAAGTACACGGAACAAAAAAATCTGATTGCGTTAACCAGATAGGGAACATCAATCGACGCGTTCTGGTTGAAGGCAGCAGAATTTCTCGTCCTTACGACTCAAATGTAGTTCTTATAACAAAAAATTCTATTTCCTTCGACCAAAATATATCCGTTCCCTTTCTGGCCGGTACAATCGGACTTTTTTTCCGCGCGAGAAAAATATTTTTAATAATGAACATTCTAATAAAAGTAAGGAATTTAGTTTACATTGAAACAATAATTGTTGATAATCGTGAAATCGAGAATCGTGGCGAGTCGACAACACGCGAGGAGGGGTTGCGGCGGTCGAGAAATGGCATTTTATACACTTCGCGGCCGTTTTCGCGCGTATCTACCGCTCGCACATAATTCATGCGTATTTTCCTAATCGAGTCTCATCGCCGTCGATAAACCGATATTTCGTTCGTAAGTTTCGCACGCTCGCGCGAGCGAGCGGGCGGGCAGCGTAAAAAGGCGAAAGATGGCCGTGCAACACGGGACAAGTTCGTCGCTGTACGCGACTTGGTTACACGGCGACGCTGGAGAAGCGGCTGTAAATAAAGTAAATTGCTTGCGCATAGTTCGGCTAGAAGAGGGCCCGCGATTCCTTTTCAATTGCGATATATACATAGCTAGTGTGTCATATGTACTTGTATCTATATGTGTCTCACGTTTTGTCTGTCTCTGTATGTATGTATCCATATATACATACGCAATTATGTACACATACGCGCGACGCGCGTGTGTACCGTGTATACATATTATAAATACGACGACGTGCGTGTTCTCGCAATGATCGAACGTCTCTCGAATCGTTCCTCCCCCCGCGAATTCCGATGAACTTCGGATCGTTTCTCGGCAAACGGGAGAAAAATGCGAGGGAAAGGTAAAGTAAAGAACGTGGGTTTTTCCGTACTTTGCTATCTCCGACTTGACGAGCTCGTGGAACCTCAGGTGAATCTGATATATTCACACGGGGAAGAAAGTTTGGTTGAATTTACTCGACAACGAACGAGTGTGACACTTTTAATCGAAGAAAACAGAATTTCTGGTTATGAGAACCAAATATAGTTCACAAGAATCAGAGATTCTGTCTCCTTCGACTAAAACGCTTTTTCTCCACTGTCTGATAGGTTCAACTAAACCTTTTTTCCGTGCGGCATATCACGGCGATCATAACGTGTCAGAAGGTAATCGGAACAGAAGAACGCTTGACATTCCGTAAAATATCTCGACGTTCTTCCCTGCCTCTCGTAAAAATGCCACATCGCCGAACTTATCGCGCGATAATGTTGATCCCTCGCGGCGCGATTTCGTTCCGACACGCGGGAGAAAGAAAATGTCAATAGGTGACGTAAAATAAAAGGAGAATGCGAGAGGTCGTCCGGAAATAACAACAAAAGCGAAGATTCGTCACACGAGCGATCACGACGCGTTTCGACGGCTCGATAAGATCGAGGAGACTCGTGACATTGTGGACGGCAGATTCGTGCTCGGTTTGAAACGTTCGCGCAGCCGGACATTCGACGTGCATCGGAATCGGCGGGAGGACGTTCGAGGAAAAAATGTCGCCTTGCCGATGCTGTATTATATTATACATGACACGACGCGACGAGCACGATCGCGGCGAGGCAAGGTGGACACTCACAGTGCCGTGTACGTACAATACTCCGTAGTAGCAGAGCATCCAGATGTGTAATCGCGTTGCTATAAATTAGTACGTGAGAGTTATCGCGAACGTTCTGAAAAAAGGCCAAAATGTTGTTCAATCATACGTATAATTATGGTTATGATTATTACTATCATCATGATAAAAAACGCTTCTGACAGTCGGTGTGTGACATTTATAATTGGCGGTAAAATCTCGCCGCATCTCGGTACAACGGATTTCTGCTTCGCAGAAGAATTCACAGAATTCTCGATACTTTATGTCGGCTGCTTTTGCGTTTCCTTCGTTTCGGAGTAACGTCGAGTAATGTTTTAATGTCTTCACGCGTTGATGTTATCGCGTTATTATTAATAATGAGTTGAAGACGCGTTCGAGCAGATCGTGTCCATTTTTCTCTCGACGCGTTCCATTCAAGAAATATATATATACACACATACAATTTGCTTTGTATATCATTTATGGCAGAGCACGTACAACGATAGAGACGAGTGACAGTGATAATGCAGCGAATGATATTTTTATGGATTAAATCGAGAGAGAGAAAAAAGAGGAAGAAAGTTGCGCTTTATCAAGCAAAGCCGGTAGAGTAAAGAGAGAGAAAAAGAGGTCCACGATCGGTAATCCAAGTTTTTACCGTGGATGCAGATTTTACTGCCGAGAGAGAATAGCTTCGTAACACAAGTAGCTTTGTTAAAAACCCGGTACCCCCCATCGCGCGGGTATCGCTCTACTACTACTACTACTACTATTATTATTACTACTACTACTATTATCGTAATCGTTAGGATTTCGATCCCGCGAGAAAACGTACTCCGCAGCGTTAGCGACTTCGAAAGTGTGATATTTTTTTAACATATCCCCGGGGTATCCAATGTAATCTGTAATATCTCGGAGTCGAGAGGTTGGCGCATTGTAATAAGCTCGATCGACTCGCGCGAAGAAATTCAGGGAGGATTTAAATCGTCGCGAAGGTGAGCAAGAGAGAGAGAGAGAGAGAGAGCGTGCGCGTGCGCGCGCTCGGGACGAGACGAGACGAAAGATGAGATGCGGTGTGTTGCTTAAATAAAATAACGAGATTGTCCTAATACGATGTGTGTCCATCTCTCTGTATGATAAAAAAAGGAACGGTAGAAGTTGCTTGTAGTTTTGTAACCTCCTCGTTTCTTTTCTCTTGTTAGATATGTGATTTTCAGCGGTTATCGTGTTTTGACTCTGTGTATGCACGTTCCTTGTCGATTAACACCGAGTTTCCCCTCTCTCCGCTTTTCCCCGCGTGTCACAACGACAGGTTGTCTCCCCCTGTGTGTGTCGTGTGTGCTTGCGTAAAATTACCGCGAAGTTGGTTGGGGTCCACTCGTGAAAATAACATCTGTTCTGTAATTTCTCGACGTCGTCGAGAGACATCGAGCGTGGTCAGTGTGCTTGGCCGAGATACGGATTTTTCGGCGGTTTTCTCCCACCCCCCGTCGTTACATAATCTTCGCCGATGAAGTCCACCGAACACGCGTGCCGGCTGTTCACTTGTCATACATACGTGTGCGATATTTCAGCGTTCTCTTTTTAGTGTTCGTTCTCGCTACATTTGCGCGTTATCGGCCGCTTCGTATAATTTACGATAGCTATAAAGGTGTGTTCTTCGCGGGTAAATGCTGCACTTTTATCGCCGCAATACGAGTTTGACATTTTTAACGGTCATCAGCGACGTATAACTCGCTCGGGACACGTGACAGGTTTCTTGTCGTCGACCTGATACGAATTCTCGTCATTTCGCGACCGTATAGATAATGTGCTCGTGTATCGAGTCAAGAGATTTACAGACCGTCACCTAACTAGTAGAGAAATGATCGTAGATTTTTAGATCAGGAGGATATTCACACAGAAGATATTTATTTTCGTTTTTAACTCGCGACAGGCGGACGTAAATGACAGGTCTCTACAACGTGTCTTTCTGTGTCCGACTGATTCAGAGACGAACCAGCCAAGACGGCCAGCACGAATTGGAGCGAAGCACGTCCTTTTCGTTTTATCGTCAGATCAGGACGAGCCTGAAGCGCGGTGGCACGAATCACGTCGCGATCATGAGGAGCATGCAAAAGGCATTAAATGTTCGACGCCGGGCACCATGACGCACGCAGGGTCCCACCGATCAGGACCGATATAGAAATTAGAATTATGTTTACACGTATAATTTTTACACGTTACACGTCCAAGAAGTATCTCGAGATCACCCGCAAGGCGAATCGAACGAGTCGAGAACTTCAGAGATCTGAGATGTGGTCGAGTTACGTCGCGTATACGACGTGTCGTGAATTACAATTGATAATCGTGTCGTGAGTCGGTATTTTCGCGAAAATCATTTTCAATGCAACTGACAAAATATATATTGACCGAGATATATATATATATATATATATAATATATATTATATATAATATATATATATAAGGTGAGGTAATAACTACTAGCATCTTGAATATCTTCGAAACTATGAGAGTAAAAGAAAAATTTATCTAACAGAAGTTACATGATACAGAAGTGTTGTCTTATCGTGATAATGCTTTTTTTCTAAGTGCAACAGCTTCAAAGATCGAAGGTCACCTTTGTTTTTTAAGTGGAATCATATAGTTTTTTTTTTTAACATAAATCGATTTCTTTGTTTATTCTGCGTATAAAAGTAGTACCAGGGTAAGATTAAGGAAAGTGAAGAAGTATTCACTTTTTGATGATTTTAACCTGGCACTTTTATAAAAATGAACACAGGAATTTATGTAAAAAAACTGTATGATTCCATAAAAAAAAAGTTATCTTTGAAGTTATTCCACCTAGAAAAGAAACATCATAAGACGACCGTTTTTGTATCGTGCAACTTCTGTTAAATAAATTTCCCTCTTACTTTTATAGTTTCGAAAATATTCAAGATGGTAACAGTTATTGCCTTACCCGAATTTTTACTGTATATATTTTGATGAATTTACGGTTATTCTCGTTCCAAATATTCCTTATTTAGCTGTAACGACGATGCAATTAAAGTGCATTTGTAATCTCAGCGAAGTTAGATTTTTGGAATCGCGAGGGACAAACCGTGGAGATCGATGTACTTAAGAATTTCTCTCACGATTCTCCCATTCAGTATCGACACATTTCACAAACACGATCTTAAGGAAATCAAAAAAATATTAAACGAGATAGTATTACGAAGAATCACAAGCGACGTCATATGCGCGCCGCATTCGATGTTATTTCCATCCCCTGTGCTTTCGCGCCCCCCTGTTCCGTCGGAAATGAAGGAACGATAATCGCTGAGAATCCTAGCTTTTCGAAATATTTTTTTTCTTTTACATTAACCGTGCGAATGTGCCAAGAATCCGACAAGGCAAACAGTTCGACACGAACGGGAACCCCGCGATCCGTCGCGATCCGCGAATCTCTTCCGACTTCCTCATTCGGTCGTTCCAGTCGTGTCATTTCGATGAGATTCTTTTTCACTTTCAGTACTGCCTAAATTTTGTCCGCCTACGTAACCGGCAATCCGTACGAACAATCGTCCGTTCTCATCCGAATTGAATATTGTACATACGAGGACTTTCCAATCGTACCGAATCGCTTAATCCTTAAGTACTATCACCCTTTTTCTCAATATCACTAATATTAGGATATAAGATATAGGTCTGTGGGTACACTTGGATCTAATTCGTGGTAGTACTTAACGTTTAATGATTAACGGTACCGCGGCGACATTTTCGAAGCGATTCGGTAATCCACGACCGGCTGGTGGCATCGCTTTCATTATCGTATATTCGATCGAAACGAATTTATAGAACAGCCGGTGAATATTTCGTTGCGAATTTTGTGATACACATGACGATTCGTATTCTTAGGTTTCTCCTCGTGTCTGTAAGGTGTGTAGGGGTCCTATTTCTTTCTCGCATAGTTTTCGCATATTTTCTACTACTTCATTTTTTTTTCTCGCCTTTATCTCCCTAGATATATTGGTCCATTGGCGATTAAAACATGATTCTTGAATACTCCGATGAAATTATATGTAGTATGTATTATACATATATATATATATATATATTGGAGAATTGGGGATGGAAGTGTGCTGAGCAATCACATTACGAAACACACACACACACACATACACACACGCGCGCGCGCGCGCGCACACAGAGAGAGAGAGAGAGAGAGAGAGAGAGGCACGCACACACACGTGTACGGCAATTGATAGCGATGGACTAGTTGTGCCGACTTTTAAAAAAACTTGATGAACTTCGCGCGATTAGACTTAATAAGCAAGATACTCGAGAGCTTCTCTCCCTTTCCTCGTTGTTAAACTTACGGTCTTTGATTCGTCGGTGTTTGTTAGAAGGAACGTTATCGTCAGCCGGATCTATGACACCTAGTCCATTCCTATCTGCCCCCTCCCCCCCCCCCCCCCCNCCGCCATCAACTACCGCATAATAATGTTAATTGATTTTGGTAACGGAGCGATCGTTCAATTGTGTTGTCACGAATGAATTGTCACTTAACCAAGATGTTCGGCAATATACATATATATATATATATATATATATTATTACTGATATTATTTAAATAAAGCAATTATTATTATTCTTACGATTATTGCTGTTGTCGTCGTCGAGTGATCTGTGTGATGTGTCAGCCCTCTTACGTCGTACCTCACACCGATATCGCACCCTTTCACCGTGCTTTTCATCGCGTGTTTGTCTTTGTTAAATCATCGTTATGAAGAGGTAGACACGATATTATCTGAAAAAAAAAAGGTAAAAACAGCGTTCCCTTTCGCTGAATGCGCACCAGAAAGGTCTCGTCGAAGCTTGCTACGTCCGAACCGAAACCGATCTCGCGAGCGTCACGAGGCATATTTATTTTTACTTTGTTTTACCGAGTTTCTTATCCTGCTTTCTTTATTTGCTCCCTTTCAGACCCACCTGTAGAGACAAGCGAACACGGGGATAATTGTAAAAAAAAAAAAAGAAAAAAAGAGCGAAAAGAGAGAGAGATCGCGACACAGAAACGATCGCGGGACACGAATACGATCGACCTGACGGGCGGTGCATTTAGAAATCTCTGGAATTAATACAAAAAAGGCATTAGGATTGCGAAAGTAAGTCCAAAACGTAGGAATAAGCGCGCGTATGCCCGGAATTGCGGATATGTTCCTTCGAGTTTGCATCTTTATAAGTCACATCGAGAGAAAAATCGTACTTCCGACTGGAACCTTCGCGTTGTCGCAGTTATGGTTATTTATTATTCCTAACTGCTCGAGAAGAAGCGTCTCCCTCTCGACGCTCCCAATCGCATACATCCGTTATCCCTGCAAGATTACCTCTCCCCCGGAAAATCTTTATTTCCTCGAAAAACTCGACCCTGCATCGTAAGTTACGAGTACTCGATTCCGGACAAATTGCGGAATTTCACGCGATTTTACACGATCGAAGTGACTTAGAGGATGCCTTCGGAAGGTACGTCGCGCGTAATTTCTCGCCGTACGATGCACGTACCAGGATCGAGGCGATCACGAGCTCGACCCCGACGAGCACATCCTCATTCTCTCGACTGAGAAAAGAATCGAAAGGGCGTTCCTCGAGTCGATTGCCTCGATCTGCCCCGCCGTCGTCGTCGGCGGCGACCAGGGCGACAATGAAGATGGTAAAGTTATTTATTACGTTTAAGTTATTTATTTTGCCCGCTGCTGCATACTGCCATACACGTACACATACGTAATCGCGATGTTCCTTCGCGGTGAACGAGAACACGCAACGAGTATCACCCACCCCCGGAGGTCGCGAAGACTGCGTGCTCTCAGCACTATTGCGTCTGTCTCTCTTAGCAGATCCCGACGATCCTTCATCCAAATTTGTCTTTTCTCTTTTTTTTCTTTAATCCTTTCAGACCCGTACAACCATTCTCGCGGTACTTGCACGCGAACTGACGAGCAGCGGTGTTTTACTTACGCGGATCGTTTTATCTCGAGACATGCACGTCTCGATCTCGCGGGGCAGATTGTCTGTCGTTCGAACGGGCGCGGTTTTCCGCGCGAGAATACGCGAGAGATTGCGAGTGCCGACGCGTGAAAATCGAACGCCGGAAACCGAACGTTCGAGTCGCCGCCGGCGATCGCTCGAGTTTTTCCGATTTCTCGACGTGGATATCCCGGGAGTGAAACTTGCCGCAATTGCCGAGTGCCAATTGTCGCAACAGGCACAAGTTCCTGCCGCGTTGTACCGCCGCCGTTTCAGACTCGATCTCGAGTCATAATGATCGCGTTCTCGTTTGGTGATGAAGTATCCGTCAGGCACTTCCGAATTCGAGTCGTCCTGCGATCTCGTCCAACGACGTGTCGCACGAACGGTGTTGATAAGCATTCTTTACCTTATTTGCATACACGTACACTGAGAAACCCATTTAGTTGACTCCAAATTCTTGCTTGGAGATGGGCAAACAAACGTTTCAGTTGCGAAATTTGAACCAACTTTTTTTCATTTTCGTTTCAGAAAACCGAACTTTCGATCCTCACAATTGAAACACTCGTTTGCCCATGTTGGAACAAGAATTTTGTTTGTATCAACTAAATGGATTTCTCAGTATGTAGAACCGTCGTGAGGGGAGACTCGCCTCGAGAACATTCCTCCTCGTACTCGCAATCTCGCGCTGCTCCTGCGCGTTTCGGCCTTCCCGTTCGAGTTTTCCGCTCTTCGTATCATTGTGAACGAGCACCATGCTGGACTTATTCGCTCCTTCACGCTGTATTAAAAAGTCGAATCATTTTCCCATCTTATCTCGAGGCGTTTAGGAGGCCACCGCGCGAATGTAATTCACGTCAGCGACGGACTACCGACGACACGATTCGTGGTGCGAAAATAATTCGAAGATACTTTCGTAGACGATGACAAATCGTAGAACGAATAGGAACGTTAGGGTACAATATGAGCATAATGATGCGGTTGTTGAAGAGGATGAGGGGGAATACGGTTACTGGTCTCTCGATCATGCTAGTATATCTATTGTTTTTTTTTTCTTTTAACTTAATTATATTTAAAGAGTAATATATCTAATGGTTTGTGGAACTAAATCAATCTGTGAGTCGTCTTTAGAAAGGAAGGGAGACATTTTTTTGGCATTTCTAATTTTTTTTTTTTTTTTTTTGAACATTTTAATTTATTTTACGATGATAATTACCGAGACGCTGAGCATTGTGAATTAGAGAACTGGAAGATTACACGAATGAACGAAGATATATTGATAAATTAAATGGCAATCTGCTCTTTCTTTTGTGCGCGACTCCGAGAGAAATTTAGGATATCTCTGTCCCAAAGAAAATTTATACGATTGTTCTTCTTTAATTTGATTCAATTAGGACGAACATACGCGATTAGAGCGTTCCACAAGAGGCCAATAACGGTTAAAGCGAATTTAACGATACGCCTAGAAAATGTCGAAGAATCTCATCGCGCGATCTGCGCGTGCTGCTCCCCCAAATGTACGGATAATAGTTGAAATGTAATCTGCGATATTGGTGATATTTAAGCGAGAGGACTCGGTACGCTTGAAACTATCAAGCGTCGCTCCCGATGTTCGTCCTGTATATATATATACATTTATGAAAGGATATTATTTGTGCATGTATAAAAAATATATATTTATATATATATGCATACGTAAATAAATTGCACATATACACACACACATATCAGACAGACACACGTCCACATCCGGATGTAGATATATTATATCGCGGCATCTTCTTCGCGGTCGCATATACACGCATACACGCAACGTGTTTCGCGAACAGACCGATATCTCTCGCTCGGGAAAGAAGAAGATAATTTTTTTCCGATAGAAGGCTATCGGCATGTTAATATTTTATCGACGAAGTATCCTTCTGTTCGTCAAGCGCGCTCGTTATCGAACACACGCGCGATACCCAACGCGTGGCGTCTCATACATTTTCTTTTCCTCCGTTCTTTTGCGACATCACCGCGACATCACACGATACCTCATTTTAGGCGGATGTATTAGTCCAGCCCACTAATGTACGATAACGAGGAATAAATTATTGTTGCGTCCTATTTATTTATAACGGCGGAAGTGATTTCGTCTCACACTCTCTCTCTGTATATCGCCGGTCGGTCGGGAAACGAAAATCCCGAAGTCACGAAGAAACGTATCGGCGCCGCTTTTCCCGTGTCATCCGATCGACGGAGCCTGCACGCTCGACCGCGACGGATCTATTCTGGAATCGCTCACGGGGACCGCAAAAATACCGCCGCGGCAAAGAAGAGGTGAGTACACACACGAAGCGACACGTGTGACCGCCGCGCGAGCATGTGCGCAAAAATCCCCTCGTGCAAATTCACATTGTTACGCACGCAGAGCACGCGACCTGATTTTCACGAGCAAGCGAATAAATAATTGATATTTTGTTATTAAAATATTCCGCATACAAAACAGACGGGCTACGTGTCGTCACGAACCGCACGATGTTATCGTTATTGCCTCAATCGCACGATCCCGCATAATAGCGTTCGATGCGCATCGAGGAAGAAGAAGCAGAAGGAAAAAAAGACGATGAAGAAGCTGTACGCGAAATTAACAAAGTATGACAAAGCAGGGGCTAACGAGGAGGAGATGACTCAACCTACCTATAAAGGCTCTCTCTCGCGTCTCGGCGAGGTAGAATTAGGACGGAGTTTCAACCTCGCGGCTGCAATATATATTCCGTGTAAGGTAAGTATTATTTCGCAACGCGCGATCAATCGATAAATAACGTCCCGATGAAGCCGTTGCTGATTTACAAGGCGGAATTCATAGACACAAGAATGTATAGACGGATCGTCAAGTCAGCGGGAGGGGCAAAGGGGGGGGGGGCATGCTTATAATTCGGCTATCGCCATTCGGCGCTAAGTCTGTTTTCCATTCCTAAACTAGGATCGCACTTGAACTTCGTTCTTTTCCCCCTGCAACGCTAAATTATAGTTACTCTCATTTTCACGGTAAAAAGCGCAGAACCTAGTTCGGGGACAAAAACAAGCCCACTATTCGAGTATATTCGGCTTTCTGTGATAAAGCTACCATAAATGGAAATTGATAGTGTATTATTCATAGTTTTTGGTTATTGTTACGATTTTCACAGCCGGATGCAATGCAGAAACTCATGTTTTTTCTCCTGACGACACTCAGTGATCCAACAATAACAGTATATGTGAGCGGAACATAGCCGATACCGGCCGAAGTACAAGGACTGTATGCCCCCGATCCTCTTTCCCACCAATTTTATACTCCCCCTCGCCTAAAGTAAGCACTTTATACTCCGTCCATATATTCTTACGTCTATGGCGAAATTAATCGGTCCCCGGAGCGGTCCTCGCTGGGATCTGCGCGTCGCAGTAATTTACTTTCACCGCGCGATATTTCGGAATGCTATGCGCTCGATAGAGTGGTGCAATCGCGCGGGGCAACGGTGCCGTTAAAATATATTTTCGTGATTTGTGGGTAGACCCACTTCTCTCGCGGCGTTTCGTGCGCGCAGTCACACGGTATATATGTATTCACGTGTGTGTATGTGCGTATCGCAACGGTGTATCCGGGAAATTTATCCGGGCTAAATTTCAGCGGACAGCCGGCCGCGAATAATCCGCCCATTAGAGGATCGTAATCGTCAGATTTGTCGGAATAAGCGAGCGATTTCTCTCTTCCTCCGCCTCCCCGTCCCCGTGCGAGATTGCGATTTTTTTTCCAATTTGTAACGGACCGTAATCGCGCACTTTCTCGCGCGCTAGTTTCGCATCGCCTCGCCCGCGGTCGTCCCGTGGCGATGCATAATGAGCGACGCACGCCGCCAAGCTCCAAAAACCCTCTCGAACCTACAAATCCGCCAAGTATAAGAAGACAGATGGCCTTATCTTTTATGAAGAAGGAGCAAGGCACAGAAACTGGCCAGGTGTGTATCCGTTGTGCCGATTGTCTATGCGGGATCCCTCCGATCGGTTTTATTCTCTCCTGTCGTCGCCCGATTCGTTCCGCGCGAATTGCATCACTCGTATTTTTTTGCACGGTGCTATTCATTTTTTTTTTTTTTTTCGTTCTTCGAGAACGACGGGAGACGCTTGGCAAAAGGGAGAAAGAAAAGAACGAGCAAAAATGCTGCAACACGCTGCTTAGGTCGCGCCTCTTCGGGCGACGAGCGGACGCCTGTACGCGTCATATTTATCGACCTCTCCGGATGATCGGCGTTTAAAAAGCGTACTCGCGCGAGCACACTCGAGCAAGTGCTCCGAGAAGAGACCCGGCCGTATATGAGTCAAGGCTGCTGAGGGACCCTTACCTACTTTTTCCTTATATGGTACTGAACCGGACCGATGACTGTAACCGATGAGATGTTACGGCCGGTCTTGCGCAAAGCGCGTCGCACGTACTCGCTCGCGGAAATTCGTGCGCCAATTAAGCGGCGACGACGATTCGATTTACTACATCGTCGTACGATGTTGCTGACGCGTCGCGAAACGTCGTCGTCAATCCTCAATAGCCCGCGTTCGGCAAGAAACGACGAGTCGATTTAACCCATTAAGGCCCACACCATCGATTCCATTGGAGTAAAATGTAATTTGTAAGATTGTCTTAAAGGACAATTCCTGATGAAAATTTCATTTGTCCGAATGAAATTGATATTTTCTGAACATACATAATTATTTACATTGGACGTTTAAAGCTGTAAAAATGAGAAAATGTTAAGATTGTTTTATTTTATTTGAGAAATACTTATTTTCCGCTTGTTTATAATATAGTTGGAAAACATCGGATACGATTTTCATAAGTGAAATATACCTACGTTGTTTTTTTTTTTTTTTTTTTTTTTTTNTTGTAGATCCGAAAGTTGACGACTTTGCTCTACATGCGATTACATGTATCGGTCTACTTGAGCTGGAAAGACACTATAATAATAATAATAATAATAATAATAATATTTTTTTATTGGACGCAGTAGATTACAAAATCAAAAGTATTTGCGTTTTTTTTGTATACGTTTTTAACGTATTTTATAAGTTAGGACGAACATAGCTTCATTTAAGATGAATTGATAATATCATATCGAGAGGACCATTTACTAATTACTAACAGACGAAATTTAGGGAAGGTCCAAAATTAACCCCTTGACATACAAATTAAATGGAACTTAATGCGACTAAAAAATACTATTTAATTTCGCTCAACTGAACAGTTACGTGAAAGCTGAGAAAGAGTACATTTTATGTATTATGCAACTATGTAATCTAATTGTAAACTGCACGGCGTCCGCCGAAAAAAGCGCTTGACGAGTCAGACTCGTCAAAGTCTACAGTGGCCCATGAAATGAATGACGAGTCAGACTCGTCATTGTATGTCAAGGGGTTAATGTACACTATTATGTACACTGGGCCTTAAAGGGTTGAATCACTACGCAATACTTCGTAGTTTCGCCGGAAGATTGAGATTGTCCGTTACGTGATCGCAAAGAAGAAGCAAAAAATGTCGTCTAACGGATGGAGAAAAACGGAAAGAGAGAGAGAGAGAGAGAGAGCTATCCGAGTCATCGCGGGATTGACCGTGACACGAGTCGACTCAAGGAGATCAGGTGAGATGGAGCTATACGTTGACCCCGATGCCGAAATTACCGGCGGCCGATGCCTCGGTGGCGCTTTCTTATCGAAAATCGAGAGGAGGTGTCGGTCTCCTTCGGGTCCTTGCCCACCGATCGCGCGCGTCTCCCTCGCTCCGTTTATAGACAAATGCGGGATCGATCGTTAAATGTCATCGTGATCGTCGAGCGTCATTATCGCGATCGCGATTATCTCTGCATCGGACGAGCGATACGCGAGATTATGGGTCGTTATGCGTTATCGACGGCGGTTTCTTCACCATATAAGGAACACGTGATAAGCGAAGTACTCATAATAAACAATACGAGAAAAAAATCTGTTTACTTTGTCATCCTGCCCCCCCCCCCCCCCC
>NW_014554274.1:441357-463591 GCF_001313825.1 Dinoponera quadriceps
CCCCCCCCCATCCTGCTCTCTATCGCTGATGAAACACATGTGTCGAGTATGCAAATAAATGAGAGGATCTTTCCTCGCCTTCAATTCCACGTCTTAACCGCGCTTCGTTTCGCAACGGAAACCTAATTCAGGGCTTCACATATATTCTCGTGATAAGAGGTATATTATTATATTATCAATTTACTTAACGATTCGGCGATAAGCGACGGGATACTTAAAATTTTTCCGCCGAGGTCGGGTCGGTTCCGAATTCGTCACGGAATATATATAGCTGGAAGGACACTCGACGGCTGTGGGACATCTCGCGCGCACCGTAAAAGAAAAGAGGAGAAGAGGAGAAAAGAAGTTTACGCGGCAGTCGGGCTACTTTCCAACGCATCGGCGGCTCATCGGGACCATCGAGGAGGAGCGATCGTCGCGGGTGTTTCCTTGTAAGTAGCGTAACGTCGTTTCGCGGTTTCCTCGTGACTTTGACTTTGCTCGAGCTTGGCCACAGCGGCGGTGAAGCGTGTTGCCGCCGAAGTGGGCCACGCGGGGCTTAACTTCAAGCCGAGCTTTTCTTCGCCGATCTCCTCGGCGACAACGACACCCCCGAGAGCGACGATCCCCAAGTCCACTCTATCTCTCTCCCTCCCCTCGTCGTGAAATCATCGAAACTCCCCGAGACCACGCACGCACGCACGTCGTTCGCGATCTAAAGATAATCCACACGGGCGGCGGCCGGTGTACGTTTTCACGGATCCGGGCGGGAGGGGTATACGCGTCAAACGGAGGAGGGACGGTGGTAGGGATCGCGGGCGGCTTACGTCGTCCTCGACGATCTCGAGGAGCACCGCTCGAGAAGGTGGGAGCCGCGGCGCGAAGCGAAGCCCGAGCGCCTCTCCGTCGCCCAGTCGTGACTTGGCCCGCAGGTCGGACGCATCCCGGACGACGATTACGAACGTGAGTACTTGCGCCTGAGTACTTACCCATGTGGCGTCCTGGCTACTCGAGCCCTCGAAGAGCACGTCCGTGTCGCGAGAGCCGACGTCGCCGTGGAAAAATCCGCCGTTCTCGTTTCGTTCCCGCGAGTTTCGAGAAGAAAGAGAGAGAGAGAGAGAGCGCGAAGAAGCGACCGCTGTGGAGAAACGAGTGCGGCACAGTCGCGTGTAAATAACGATAAGTGATAATTCTCGCAAAGAGCCGTTCGTTCGGAACGATTGATTCGGCTCTCATGTAAATACCGTTCGTACACGCGGAATTCGAGTAAACACGCTGCCGGTGCTCGCGTGAGAGACAGATCAACCGAGAAAACCCTGTCGTCAGGAAGTATCGCGCTGATACCGGAGACCCCGTATGGACGCACGTACGTATATACGTGCGTACGGCGGTATCCGCTGTTTCCCGTGGGAAGAATTTCCGCGGAACGACATCGTGCGCGGTCGCTTACCCGCGGAGAACGATTCCCTCCTCCGGCGACGGGGGAATCTGATTTTAGTGCACGTCGGCTGGAGCGACTTCGATTCCGTCGTGGAATGCGCGGCTGTTACTCGAATCATCTCTAAGAGTAGGACCGGTATCCGCGCGTTCGTATTTATAAGAAAGAAAGAGAGAGAAAGAGGGAAAGAAAGAGAGTGTGTGTGAATGTG
The DNA here is from genome assembly GCF_001313825.1 of Dinoponera quadriceps. Taxonomy (NCBI): domain Eukaryota; kingdom Metazoa; phylum Arthropoda; class Insecta; order Hymenoptera; family Formicidae; genus Dinoponera; species Dinoponera quadriceps. Next base: position 442,986 of record NW_014554274.1, read on the forward strand.
TCGTCTTTATAGCAGTTGCTTCGATAGATCGTTCCTACCAGACGTTAAATCGATACCATTGCACAGAGATCGTGATTCGGTCGAACGACCGAAGTTTCTAAAATTGTTTGGACATAAAAATAGTACCGCCTGGCGGATCCGTGTAACTCACGAGTTCTGGAGCAGCAACTCTAAGCCAGGAACGCTTAAAATTCGAAAAGCTTGAGACTAATTCTAAGATAGATTTGAAAAATAATATCGTTATATATCGCGAATTCGCTTCAGACGGCGCGTGCGAGCTTGATTCCTTAACTTCGACGTCTCAAGAGTAACGTGTGAAAAAGAGAATTGTAAAGAGATATTCGCGGAGATGTTCCTTTGTCGAGGGAGCTTAGCTCGCTCGCGTCGACGGGCTCTTTAACGCGGCATCGCTGCTTCCGAGAGGAATCCGTGCCGCCCAGCTGGACTACACCTCGTTATAGATATCTCACGGAGGACAGATGATCGCCGTCGTCTGGCAGGATGAGTTAATTCATCAAGGAACAATCAGTGACGTGTGTCCGTGGACAAAAAGTGAAGTCAACTCAATTGCCGCTTGGAACGTCCGTTCGGGATCCGTGTAGGATCACCTTCGTTCTTATTTTAGAACTTGCCGTAACGAGATCACCGGCGTGCGATTATCGAATATAAGCGAGCGATATAGAGTGAAAAATGCGATAAGGTACGCCTGATTTAAAAACGAATGATCGAGTATCGCGAGTATTTTAATATGAGCGCGATCAGAGTTCGTGAGAGTCGTTAGATTTCCGAAACGCCGCGATTTATCGCGATCCGCGTGATATTCCTGCGAATGGGCCCGTACGATAATTGCTGAAAATGTGTGGGAAAATTCCGCAGAGACACATTCGCACACGGACACGATGACGGGCAGCCGGCGCCGCCGTGAAGCGAGGGGCGATACCTTCCGGAATGCAGTGACTCATAAGGATCTTTTTTCGCGTTCGCGCCTAACCACCGCGACAACATTGTCCGAGGCTCTCTTATCTCGTTTCTTTATGATGCAAAGGCGAATTTCTTTCGCGCATTCTATTATAAGTCGTCGAGCTAAGCGCGTTTCGTCCGCTCAAGAACGAGCCGGTTCTCTGTTTTATAAAAAAGGAAAAAAAGAAAGACAGAAAAAGAAGTATTGCATCGCTTCAAATTGCGTGGAAAGAGAGACGTAAGTCTAAGGAAGTCGCGCTTGTTCCCCGTAGAAAAATGGCTGAAGAGAGAGAGAGAGAGAGAGACTAACAGCGTCCGAGACGATACGACACTCGTTTCTCTTCCTCTTTTTTTCCCCCCTCGCCTATAGCCGTTTCGCAGACCGTGAAAGTAAACACTCTCGATTACAGTTTGAAAAATAACAAACGGCACGACACACGCGCAATCATTTTTCCTCCAGGCGTAACAGGATACCCGCCGAGAGTTAAGTCATTCGGTTGGTGCGTTTAGGAGTCAGCGATGTCCGCTATGCGTAACCCGAAATGGCTCGGCCAGGCAGCAGGCGGCCACGATTCTTGCCGCCCTCTCCCACTGAACGTGTAAAAATAACCGCCGGTCGCGATACACGCGTTTTTGGTCGCGAGAAACACCCGTAGTCGACAAATCAAATTTCAGCAACCTCCCCCCGGATTCCGTTTTTGAGTTACGCGCGAACACGTCGATACTTTTTTTCTCGCGGTTCTCATTAATTATTATTAATTGCGATTATCTTGGAACTTTTATTCGCGACATGTCCTCTCGGTGTGATAAAACGAAAGAGGATCCTTTCTCTCTCTCTCTCTCTCACTCTCTTGTCCCGCAGACTCGACGAGACGACGAGGATCGTCTCGCGAATTTCTTCCTCTCGCCAGCGTTGGGAAATATTTGCGAAACCAATGATCGCATACCTCATACAACTTCGCAGAATCCTTCAGCACCAGCTCTGTCTCCGCTCCTCCGAGCACCGCCGCGAGCTCCATTTCGCTTTCGTTCCCTGCTTACCCGGCGTCTCTGATTACCAGCGAGCTCGGAATCGCGCGCATATTCGCTCAGGTAGAAGCTGGCCGGCGATGCAGACGATGCAGCTTCACCGTGCAGTCGGCGCAGTGGCGCAGGCGTGCAGACTCCGCGAGAGGGAGACCTGCGACAGAAATTTTCCACTCGTCAGACTTCGTTCAACGCCAGATTCGTGTCGATCGCTCCCCTAATATGTCAATAATGCCTGCGTTCAGCAGAGATAACAGCTCAGTTAATGATTATTACTTCGGATCGGTACGTTTTTCCGGATCTGTGGAAAATCTAAAAGAATATAAATACTCCGGTCACTGAACTCTCCCCTTCGCTGGACGCCAATCATTCCAGTATTCCGCGCATTTTCACGCATAAAAGTACGCGATAATCTGAAGCGTGCGATATTCCACGGGAGAAAATTCGCTTTCCGAAGTAGCTGTCGCGGTTGCTCGCGAAACGATTTCACCGCAAGGAGGAGGAGCGCGCGCGTCCCTGGCGCGGCGTCTTCGTCCTTCCGATCGCGAGAGCCGTAGGAACGCCGTTCCCGGCCGGTCGGGGAACGGCCGTATCAACCGCGGATGCAGTCGCGGAGAACTTTTGCTCCCCGTGCACGAACGTCGCATACCTGTGCACCGTGACGTCATGAGACCGGCGAAGCGCGAACGCTTGATATCGCGCGCGCGCGATACGTTCATGGCCCGGGCCTTCCTCAGCGAGAAGCCCGGCTCTATAAATAGGATATCCGGTCGCCCGCTAATTATAACACCTCTATGCACGCCCGTCCGTCGAATGGCGAATTCGCGCTCGCGAGAGAGCCGGCAGAGAGAGAGAGAGAGAGAGAGAACAGCTTGGGAATTTCCTGGATTTTCAAGAACCCGGCACGACGTCGTCTTACTTCCGCGCGTGCGTGCGCTTCCTTCCTCCTCGTCCTTGAAACGACGTGTAATAAGTTGCTCGCAAGGATAATGCAACGGACCGACGCGATCGCGCGAACGATCGCGGCGTATCCGTCGGTCGGTCGATATTGTTCCAAGCAAAAGAAACAGGATGAGAAGAAGAAGAAGGCGGGGGAGGAGGAGGAGGCTAGTGCGTTCCAGCAGCGAGGAAAATCGCTGCTCGCAAAGAAAAGAGCGGGGCATAATTAATTGCTAATCGGAGCGCGCACCGGGATTCGGTTAGCGTGAAGGAGCAACGAAAAACGAGCGGAGGGAAAAAACGCACTCGGCGCGTTAATTGAACGGCTTTGTACCACGGTGAGCCGATCGAGACTCGAGCTCCGGGTTCTCTTGGCGATGAGTCACCGTAAAGTCGGTAGATTGTAGGCTGTTATCGGTCGAATAACAAATTATATATCATATATTGTTGCGTTCGTACTACCGCTTGTAATATAACGCAACCATTGCCCGTCCTATCGTCAAGAAGTGCGCGTTATCTGTCGATTCTCGCGTCTCAAGTTCGTTGGGCATCGCTCGTTATAAGATACCGTATCATCTTCTGCCTTGATTCGTCTCGCAGTAGGTTAGAATGGCATCGAGAGAATAGCGTGCGATTATTCGCGACGATCGGCGAATTTCCCAAGTTCACTCGTAATCGTGCTCTCTCTCGTTTGCCGGCGCAGATTTTCTTCTAGTGGACGAGTGAGGAGAAACAGACGCCACCATGGACGCGATCAAGAAGAAGATGCAGGGAATGAAGCTGGAGAAGGACAACGCGATGGATCGCGCGTTGCTCTGCGAACAGCAAGCTCGCGACGCGAACGCGCGAGCTGAAAAGGCGAGTATCTAAACAGAAAGACCATCCGCGCAATGGCGGCTCGTGCATTATTTTCAGGAGTCATACATTTCGTCGAGAGAAATTTCTACGCTGCGAGCTAAACTACGACAATGAGATTCTGATTCGTGACTCGTGAGAAGAGCAATGTAAAAAAATAATGAAATATCTAATATTATAGTTTCAAAGGCTCGGAAAAATCCGGTTTCTTCGAATTGGACTTTTTTTCGAATTCGTTCCAAGCGAAAATTGAAAAAAGCGGATTTTTAAAATTATATTTGATATCGTGAAAAAAATGACGAGATGTTTAATAACGCAAAAATATAATGAAAATATTGTGACTCACGCAGGCTGAGGAGGAGGCTCGCGCTCTCCAAAAGAAGATCCAGACCATCGAGAACGAGCTTGACCAGACTCAGGAAGCTCTCATGCAGGTGAACGCGAAATTGGAGGAGAAGGACAAGGCTCTGCAGAATGTAAGTGAAACGTGCATTACCGTTTGCCAGATAGTAATAGAGAAATATTCGTTGCCAAGCGTGGTCAAGCAGGCAGAAACAAACATTATTCCTCGCAAGCGTTTGAACTTAGTGTTCGACGGCGAGGCGCAAATATTCGCATTCCAACGTTCTCGCTCTCCGAAGTGGACTTTTCGCAAACAGGACTTAGCCAACTCGGGTCGGACTATTGATTTAACGAGCGCGTGATAAATCGAGGAACAAAATGCGTTCGGCGAATCCGACGCCATTAAGCCCGCGAATTTCTTCTCGCATAACCCTCTCGCAATTCGAACGTTCTCCCACTTTCCGAAAGTGAACTTTTTGCAATCAGGACTTCGAAGCCCTCGTCGCATTACCGATTCGACGCGATAAATCGTAGAACGAGACACTTCCCGAACGAATCCACGAATAAACGCGCGCGCGCGCGAGAGAGAGAGAGAAAGAGAAAAAGAGAAATATTCTCACCTTCCATGTCCGTTCGCACAAACGGAAACGAAGAACACACATCCAAAGGTTTCCACCTTAGTTTCTCTTCGAAAGTCTTGCGAAAATCGAGTCTCGACATACTTAACGCTCGGGGAATCCGACTCGCGTGTCTGGATATTCCAAAAAGCCGAAAGAACCGCATACCAGGAACTCGCACCGGGGACCTCTTGACCTCATCGCGCGGGAATCTCGCCGCTTCAATGGCGGTCCAGATTACCGACCGAGCGCGGCCAACCACGTCGAATCACGGCGGATGGCGCCACTCGCTCGCGCAAGCGCGACCTTTGCGATTGGCTCCTCCACTTGGCCTCCGTGAGCAGTCGACCAGCGATACGCGTAGCTTCCGCGTCGCCCGCTCGGGAACCTTCGGCTTCTCCTCCCTTCCTCCGCTCACGTTGCTTGATCGCCGCGTGGAGGGGGTGACGTTCCAGCGCGCTCGAGCGAGCGAGCGAGCGAGACAGACGAACCGACAGCAGCCGCAGTGTGCACGGAGAGAGGCCAGTATCTCGCTCCCGACACACAGGCGCACGGTGCGCGTCGTGTGCGTGACGGTACCAGAGAGAGAACCGGTACACTGTGTACGACATTCGCGTGCTAGGCGCGGGGAGAGAAGCGTGCTTTGCGATCAGTGACAGACAAGATGGCGGAGTGTCTGGTGCAGTGTTAGTAGGAAAGCGGTGCGTATCGCGCACGGGACTGCGTTGACGTGCGTCGGAGGTTAGGTTCTCGAGCGAAAGGAGGGAAGGAGATAAAGCAAGCGGGAGCGAGGGGGAGAGAGAGAGAGAGAGGCATTGACAACAGCTGGACACGACATGGAACGGGCGCTCACGGTCACGACGAAACGTCGCGGGCACCAGCATCACCCGCGGCACACCACGCGCCGACGTCTCGACGCCTCCAGCAGAGGACCCGCGCAGTGTGGCCCTGCTGGTTACACCGATAACGGCACCGTCGTCACCAGCGTAGCCGGGATCACCGGCGACCAGGAGACGTCTTCCCCCGCCAAGGTGACCGTAGCCGCGACCAGCTGCCTGACGGCGGTCGCTCGGGCACCCTTGCCGCGACCCGTCCTCGGCGCCGTCCGGGGTATCGTGAGGCCGCGTACCGAAGCGCCGAGAATCGTCGGCGACGCCGTTTCCGAGGACTCGAGGGCCCAGGTAGTCGGGCAGATCCATGACGACGGGGAAGAGCGGAAGAAGAGGAGCGTCCAAGAGAGGCTCGCGCAGTGTAGCCCGGACGTTCCCGGCGACGGCAAGAGCGTCGAGGCGACGAGGAGTCCTTGCATCAGCCCTCTTCGGAGAAACGTTCCTTCCGACAGTCCGTCGGGGAAGGACACCTCGCCCGAGCCTGAGCACGCGGTCGCGAGGGCTCGAGGCGACGGGAACTCCGATGACGAGTCGGCCAATGTCGAGGAGGATCCCGAATTGGAAGAGTTGGCCAAGCTGCGATGCCCCAGCGAGCGCACCGAAATCCAGGCGGAGCGAGAGGCCCGCAGACGGAAGAGATGCGCCGATTACCCCGGACTTGCCTTCGGCTGCTCCATATTCTCCAGCGACACGATGATGAAGTTCAGTCTGATAAAGAACGAACTGCAGAACATCACGAGCAATCAACTCAAGCGGGTCAGTATATCGCGCGCGCCGACGATGATAACCACCGCTTCGTTGGTAAGACGAAGGGGTTGGTGGCTGCCGGATGGATGGGTGGGTGGGTGAGTGGGTGGTTAGGTAGGTAAACGCGGGCCGGTTTCAGGGTCGTCGCGCGACCTTGATTCACCGGCGGTCAAGAGGTCCTCGGGTTCCCGATAGCGGCTTCGGCGATTATACCAATTTTAAGCCGGCTCGAGAGAAGCCGGTATCTCCCCCGTTCTCTCGTTTTCCCCGAAAAACGCTCTCGTCGCTATCGCCGATCCAAGTTGAGCGCGAACCGCGCGGAAAAACGCGCACGGACTTCGCACTATAATCGTATCACGCTGACGTGGTGTTCGCCGACGTGGTGGGCGTTCTTCGCAATTAAAATCACGCGAGAATCGCCGAAGTTAATTTTTTTCTCCTTCCCCCATTTTTTCTTCCTTTTGCTCGCGAGAGATCGCGTGGAATTTGTGAACAGCGAGGAATCCGGAATCGATTCCCCGCGCTCGTAGATCCCCGGGAAAGCGCGGTGTTAAGAACCGATGCTCGGTTATCTCCGAGAGACATTAGGATCATTAAGATCGATTATCTACACACTGCCTTAATCGTCGTCGTTAATTTCCTATTTCACCGTCGGCGGTCTCCCCGGTCTGCCGCGATCGAGACCGCTTGAAAAACGAAAGTTCGAAGCGGCGCCGTATCATCGCGGATCTCGCTCTTTCTCTCTTTCTCGGTCTCTCCCTTGGTCGTCTATACGCAGAATGTTAACGAGTGAAAGGCGAGAGACGCGGGAATGCTAATTCTCGCGATTAATGATCTGGAATTGAATCGAGCGCGCTTTATCCGCGTTGTCGCGGCTGTGATCGGCGCGTAATTAGCGTTTCGTCGTTGCGGATAACAGGTGAGCTATTTCGTCGTAACCTGGCTTGACGAGGATCAATGGGGGTTACACGAGTAGGGATTACTCGGCTTATCATTATAGGTCCGATTTATCATTATCGCCTGCAACCTGAATTACTCGGAAACACACTCGAGCATCCGAGTAATTGCTCGAGTGAAGTATATTTTTTATACTTGTTAAATTTCGGAAAGAAAATTGTTCTTTTCCCCATTTTTCCACGGATTTTTTTTTGTTGTTGTTGAAGAAACAAATGTGTAGGTTTTAACCGAACACGTGTGAATTTTTTTAAACGAATTTTTTTCGTACTCGGGAGAAAAACCGAAGGAACCTGTGGGGAAAACGGGTTTTCTTCCGAAACTTCGAGACTATAATTTTTACATCACACGCGGAAAAAATGACTCTGTTGGAGAGAGGAAAACTAAATTTTCCTTTCTCCGGGTACCAGATGACAATTCGGTTGTAAAAACAGAAAGATTATCATTGATCATGTAGAAAGTTTCTATTCAGTTGCTCTCGGTTGTCTCAGCCGAATTTTAACGCAGCTCTGAATGTTCACACGAATGTTCTCAATAACGGTAACAAAGTCACCGTTTCTCGTCACCGAGATATCATTATCCTTATTTAGTCGGAGGAACTGAATTTTTTTTCGTGTAGAAAAAAATATAATGCGTTCTTGTGAACAAGAGAATTTGAAGATTAACCTTTACGTGGAAGGTTTACCATTTTCTGCGACACGACGAACCGCAATTATTATTAGAGTTACTGAACGAGGACGATAGACTAGGTACGGAATGTACATATCTGTGATGTCGTCTCGCAGTAAAAAAAAGATTGCTTATCGTGCTTCCCAACTTGGAAACAACAGATCATCGGTAAACAATGCTTCCTGAAATTTTGAAAAGTTTCTTTTTCAAAGTGTGTTTTGCATCGTCACGGTAATTCTAAATTTGGCTCGGCGGTCAATCTCACAAAAGGTATTGCACATTTACGAGCTGTTCTTCTCTGAATTTTTTTCCGCCGGTGAAAGCCTGCAATCGCGTCATTTAACACCGTACTTCGTATCCCGCGTCGATTGTTATTCCAGGCCACGTGACTTTAATTGATTCCTCCGTTGTCGAATGATGCATCGCGCGCGATGAATTTCAAATCGAACAGGACGTCGGTCTCCTCTGGGTCGCCGAGGTCGTCGTGCTTTCTTTTTTGCAGACAAACGTCATGTCGCGATTTGCGCCTCGTTAATCATCGTTCATAACAGATTTACCGCTCGAAAAGAATGCGCCGCGCTGCGAATAATAATTAATCGCCGAAGACGTCGTCCTCGGCCGTCGTGACTCTTTCTTCGCTAATATTCCTTCTCGACACACATATCGCGCGTTAATCGCCAGCTGATTATCGTCGAAAAATGTTTAAAGTGATCCCGATTATCTATTTATGACCTCAGAAAAGCGGTGCAAAGTGCCTAATAATAGCCGTAATTGAAAATAAACCGGCGCAAAAATATCTCTTTCGCTTGCGTCAACGTTGCTGCATGTTGGACGTTGTTAAGGAGGTTCGAGCGCATGACCAAATATAAAATGAGCCTGTGATATGTACATAATACAAAAATTAATCGAACTAATAGTACACAACAGAAATAATCAAATATCTTTGCCATATTGTTTCCGAAATATTTAATTATAAACTTGTATGTACAAGCATGTAGAAATCTCATAATTTCAACAAATTTCTTCTAATTTGACATATTTGCATATAAGATAGAAGTTTAGAAAACAATCATTATAGATTAATATACAGATATTATAGACAAATTTCAGAATTAAGGATCGCTTTGATTTGAAAATATAATAGTAGAAAGTTTACAACTTAATAATATTCGAGATATATGTATATATGTACATATTTTAATATTTATACATCTCTTTTTATTGTATGTGTACCTCTATTGGATCACTAATGCATAAATATAGCATTACTAAGAAAAATAAAATATAATATTTTCATAATATTCGTAATGTGTGTAATTTTCGTAATATTGTACATAAATATGTCTATATAGCTTCTCGTTTCAAATTTACATTTATCATTTGGGCAGTGAAATAAATATATAGAAACGTAATTTCGCTTGATAAATAGTGAATTTCTGACAGGCCCCCTTGATACGCCACTGGAAATATACGGCACTTAGCGAACCTCCTTAACCGCTCGTAATGGAATATATCGTGTTACGGTATTAAATTGTGAGACACATCGAATTCGTGTACTCGTCTTACTCGTATGAACGTGTTAAAGACCAGTTTCGTGAGCAAAAAGACGATAACAAGAAGAGCAAACAATAAACCTTCCTCATTCGTACCGTGCGACGGTACGGTATTTGCACAATTCTCGAGAATCTGCTTTAGAATTCCGCCGGGGAACGTTCGATATCGTTTTACTCTCGTCAATACACACGAGAAGAGTCGCCTTCAGCCTTTTTATTACTTAGAACCTCACGCGTGCTCTTCGTCCAACCTCAGCGTTCGAAAGTTACAAAGAGAAGGATAGAGAACGACGAATTGCGTCGTAATTCCTGCAGCGTTGCCTTACTCTTGCCGTCTGTCCTTGTCGTCGTCGCGGTACCACTCGATTGAATTTCCCGACGTACAATCGGGCCGTTTCCCGAGTTACGTCGCGATCGAACAATGAAAATCCGGGATCTCGCCGGCGGATCTCGCGTTCCCTTTTTCGGGACCTCACCCTTTTTTCAACACAGGCAATGCTTTCCCGACGCGTCTGCTCGAGAAGGCTAACGCGGCCTGCGGATCTGACTCGTCAACATTCTAAAAATACATGACGGCCGTGATCCAGGGAGAGAGTCTTTTATTCGGGAGTACGGGATTGCGTAAGCATCGCTGCTCCCGGTGGGCCGCAACGTGTGCAAATCCGGCGCGTTTATGCGCTGCGAAAGCGACTCGCCGATGCAAAACGCCCACGCGGAACGCCGAGAATTCGGAACACCGGTGTGCCATCTCGCGTTCTGCCAGCGGAAACCTCGCGGAAACTTCGTTCGCTCGCTTTCATTCACCCGGCTCTTTTCTTCTCTCTGTACGGAGAAAATGTAGAAAAAATTGCCACAAAATTTTGTAACGCTGGACCGAAATCATAACTGATGTTACGATATGTGTTGTAATTTTTTGCGATGTATTTTATTGTACACGTCACTAAAGATTGCAACACACATAATAATTTCAGTCATAATTCCGGTATGGTCCAGCATTATAAAATTTTGTGATAATTTTTACTAATAATATTCTCTCCGTATAAGTTTGCTCTTTTTCATTGAACTGAATGCACAGTTATAGAAGATAAAAACAGACAGATATAAGTTAAGACTCGGTGGAAGAAAAGGAAAGAGAGAACGTGTGCAAGCTAATGCGGCCAATTCAGCGAAAAAGAACACGACTGATTACCTCGGAGATCGCCGGAACAAGACGAGGTCAGGTCGTTGTTATTTTCGAACATTATTTCGCGAGCGGATGTATTTTCGGAGAAATGGTGAAAGCCGAGACGGCGTCGCTCGCGATCCGGGAAACAATACGGGAGCGGTCTTGGGCGCGAGAACGATAAAAATATACCATAAAAAGATACCATCATCCTGATCGAGGAGCATCGGTGTGTGTCAAAAACGCGTTGCTATCTCCGCGGAGCAGCTGCGTTGCAAAACGCCTACGCCCGCCGCGAGAATTCGGAACGCGTGCTAATTTCGTTTGAGTCGGTAGCGCGACGACCGCCTCTCGCACAGCCGTCGTTGTTCTTTCCGTCTTATCGGCTGATACGCAACTTACAATTCGTTTCTCCGCTGTTTCGAGAGCGATCGGTGTTCGCGATTAATCGGCGATCGTGCGCGACGAGTGGATGTTTCCCCGGGTGAAAGCCGAGACGCCGAGGTTCGCGATGCCGGTCGAACGTCTCGGCGAGGTGTCTGTTCTCCGTCAGCCGCATTTTTATGCGCTTTTTATGCGCCCGAGGGAGAGAAAAGGGGGAGGAAAAAATGTAGCTGAGAATGTAGCGGGAAAGAGAACGGACCTGACGATTTCTCAACGGAGTCGTTGGATCGCCGCCAAGTCGAATACCGGCGGATGAGAACGGACGTCGCGAATGTTGGGATCCGAGCTGGGCGTTTCTCTACGCGTAGACAATGTAAACTATACCGTCTATATGTCATCTATGTAGACAATTGATCGATTCTTTTTAGCTGAACTGGCGTTGGTTCAAGAAATTTACACATACGTTGAAGCGCGTGAAATTTACCTGTACGGAGAAGAATTTTTTGCTGGCACAACAAATTATTTGTTACTACAGTAAAAAAATAAATTTTTTATACGGAAAAAGTAATTTTGCTGTTATAGCAAAATGTTGTTGCGACAGCAATAAAATTTAGTTGACATAATTGGTAATAATTTTAACAAACCTTTTTGTTGTCCAAACAAATCTTCTTGCTGTCATTAATAACAAACATAATAACAAACAATTTTCTGTGCCAGTAAAAAATTATCCTTCGTTTACGAGACTCTCATCTTTAAATATGCATAATTTTCTTGAACTAGTGCAGCCAATTTATCTAAAAAGAACAGACCGAATAAGTAATCTATGAATCGTTTTGGAATGGCTCGAATTTTTTTTATATTTTATATTATTTTGATATTTTGTTTCTCTTATATAAATCTCATAGCTAAACTTGAATAATAAAATTTGTGTATTAACAGCACATATATACACCTTTTATATCTATACATTTTTTATTTCTATATAGATATTTTAAATACGCGCAAAACGAATTTAAATGATAACATTTCCCTGTTACGTAATGTATATAGATATATCAACTTTTCAATTTTTAATATTAAATATTTTCATAATCAATACCAAAATCAGATACATGTGAACTACTTCATAATTTGGAATAATTTAGACTAATAATTTATCCTTTCTCTTTGTTATGTAATATATTTTATATAATATTTTATATAATAGTTTATATAATATTTTACATTCTTCACGTGAAAAAGGTCACGTACGCGATACGTACATTATCCACGTAAGACGTAATCTTATTAAAATCTTCCGCACAACCCTGGTTGGGACCTTATTTGGAAACCCGGCTTCAATCGGCGAAATTCTCAGCCGGCGGTTGTTGGTTTTCCGCGACAACGTCCAGGTGATTTATTCAAGAAAGCTTTCTTTTCGAGAAATCGATGCGCGACTACTCGATGAATTGTTTCACTTCGCCCGCTTGGTAATCGTCAATTGAACTTCCACCTTGAGATCCTATTGAATCTCGACACGAATTTGTTCCCGGATAACGACGATAAGTGAAACTTTTGATAAGCGGGCCGTTCGGACCGAAGAATTTTCGTTATCGGACGCGGTCGATCCGCGCGTGAGGATTCCGTCTCTCGCCTCGTTTTTCGAGCGAGTCGGGACGAACAGCTGTTATCTCTCATTTACTAATGCTTTATTCCATTTCGTAAGATCGTAACACGTGACTCCGAGTCAACCTTGGGAATTATCTAGCTGCAGCTAGCTTCAGCTGTCAGCGTTTGTTCTGTCCGTCACCTTCTATTTCCGATGCGTGTGATACCGGAGAAAGAGATAGCGCGTAAATATTGCACACGCGCCGCGACACTCGGCCGATCGACGAGTACCCATTGGCCGTATTAGCGCATTGAACATCCGGCAAAAATGAATATGTTAATGTCGCATTCGCACGGCCAGGCATCAACGCGAACCGCCACTTGTTGAAAATGTCAAGCGTGCGAGGTCGCGAGACGCGCAACCCATAAACCGCAATTGTGCGCTGCTAGAGGGACGACGACGCATTGCCGTGCTATAATTTCTAAAGGCCCATAAATAGTCCCGTGCCGAGCCGCTTTATAAAAGGCATCCTCGACGCTGAATGCTGCACGTGTCGATATCTCGTGCGCGACTGACGTGACATATTGGACCGAGCAACCTCGTTGTTGGACGCGAGCGTTTAAATTTCCCGCCTCCAAGGCCGCGGCGATCCACGTGCTTCTCGAGTCCGCCGGAAGAGGCATTGAGATCGTATCTCTAGGCGAATACAATGCAAGCCCGACTCGGTGGGAATTATTGCGAATTACCGACTTTCGCAGAAAAAAAAGCGGATGCCGTACTTTTTCATCTCGGGTTGAAAAAAAAACTTTGTTTTCAATTCGAGGATAGCATGTGTTTTAAGAATCATCGTTATGCGATAAGATGCGATAATTAAGAATGCGCGACAACAAAAATGGCGAATGACGAAATTAAAAATACGATTATAAAGTTCGACGATCCCGGTAGAAAGATTCCATCGGCGCGGACGCGTGGAGACTTATTGAGAACAACCGCGTAGATTCCCGAGGACAATGACCAACAGGTCGAAAAAAACCCGATTCGACCGGTCAACAATTACCTACCGTAATTATTGATCCCATGCGAAACCGCTTCGTCCGGTTGTAGAAGAAGAAAAAAAGCGCTGGAGTCACGGAGAAGTCGGCTTGGAGTAACACATAGGGCATAGGTTCCGTCGCATCGTTCTATCTTTGTTCTTTCTGAATGTTAAACGGAAACGAAATGATGCTCGCGAGCGTTAAGTGGAACCTGTCCGTAGAAATAGCGAAAGCGGGCGAGCGTGCGAACGAAAGAGAGGGAGTGAAGGAACACGCGGGCGGAAGGGGAGAGAACGCTTGGAAACAACGTACGAATTGTTGTCGGGGCCCGGCGCGATTCGAACGGCTGGGCGCGCTCGCGACGGGCGCGGTATTTCCGGGGCTTTGCGCGCGGCGACACGTCGATCGGCGTAGCGATACTCGGGCGCGCGTGTGCGCTCGCGCGCGCGCCTCGCGATTCGTGGCGCGGTCGGCCGGTCGCTCGCTCGGTTGGCTGGTTGGTTGATTCCTTCGTTCGCCGACGAGACGACTGCGGACACGTTTACGAACGCACACACACCGAGCGCTTACGGTCGCGAACGGCGCGACCGTGGCTCTCGTTTACGTGGCCCAGGCGTGGCTGTCTCTCTCTCTCTCTCCCTCCCCCCTCTCTCTGTCGTCGTGCGAAGCCTCCTCTACGCGCTTCCTCCTCGCCCTGGGCCGTTGGCGTCGGCGGGCAGCGTCGAGGAAAAAAATTCGACCGGCTCTCTCGCCGAGTTCTCTCGCGGAAGGGCCCCCGGAGGGACTACTTGACGCGACGGAAGGACGCGGCGCGCACGCGCGCCGTGGCCGGTGGCGCGGCCATCTTGCGCTTCGGTCAACAGCGGCGGCAGGAGTAGCAGCAGCAGCACGGCAGCCAGTGGTCGTCAGTGCACGACAGCTCCGGTGTCCCTACGAATCCCTCTCTTTCTGCCTCTCGCACGCGCACACCCGGTCTCGCACCACCCGCGGCACACCGCACGACATCGCATCCTCGCGTCGCACCGGGTAGTCATCGCGAGTATCGTCTTCGTCGACTGGCGTGCGTCTCTCCGCGTGGGAACGGTCGTGAAATTCCGCAAACCGGCTCGTCGTCGTGCTCTCGTGCCGTGGTCGTGATCGCCGTTGCCGTCGACGGGTTCGTGCTCTCCGTGCGAACGAGTGAGTGCGCGCGCGCGCGTACGGTCGGTGTTCTCTTTCGGGCTGCTGCTGCTGTCGCGGAATAGGAATTCGCGTTTTAACGTGACACACGAGACCGCTCCAAGAGATATCTCGGAGTCCTCGACTGGCCAGCATGTCGGCGCAAGTGCAAGGCACCCTCCTCGACGTCCTCAAGAAGAAGATGAGGCAGACGAAGGAGGAGATGGAGAAGTACAAGGACGAGTGCGAGGAGTATCAGAGGCGGCTGCAGGTGGAAGTGATGCGCCGCGAGGAAGTGAGTGAACCGAGAGCGAAAGAAAGAGAGAGAGAGAGAGAGAGAGATAAGCCACGCTCTCCTTTTCTTTCTCTTTTTTCCTTCGCGACGTCCTCTTCCCGTCGCTCGTCGGAGAGGTTTCCACGGAGCGCTCCCTCGTTCTCTCTCTCTCTCCCTCTCTTTCTCTCTCTCTCTCTCTTTGTTTGTCTGTCTCCCTCGGCCCCTCTGTCTTTCTGCCGATTTCCAAGTGTCTCAAGCGGTAATATCGTGTTACTCGACCTCGACGATAATCGGCACGATAGGCTCGGTGATATGATCGCTCGCTCTTCAGCGATAACAGAGGAATATCGCGGGAGGAGTGTGCGAAATCTCGCGAGTGTGAAACCCGAGGTGTGAGATCTCTCCGACGTGACGGCGACGACGAGGGACGTCGCATCGATCCGAACGCGTCCCGCGCGGTTTCCCCGGGTAGGGAAGGATAAAAGGTCCCTCTTTCGACTTTTGCGCACGGTCCTTCCGCGTATCACCGCCGCCGCCACCATCGCGCACAGCGACGAGCGTTCGTGCTGGGGAGTGCTTTCATTCTCGGTCCTCGCGGGACCGAC
The DNA here is from genome assembly GCF_001313825.1 of Dinoponera quadriceps. Lineage (NCBI taxonomy): Eukaryota > Metazoa > Arthropoda > Insecta > Hymenoptera > Formicidae > Dinoponera > Dinoponera quadriceps. The sequence goes on from NW_014554274.1 coordinate 458,743, forward strand.
GAGAACGGAGCACTCGCTTCCGCGAGGAATGCGGGTGAAGTGCGAAACGACGGCGGCGGCTATAGGGAATCGATCGTGAGTGTCAGGCGCGTCGTCGTCAGGCTGGGTCGCACGATGGCCGAGCGCGGGCGGGAAAGGAAGGCCGCAGGGAAGGAGGACGCGGGAGGGGGTCGAGAGCGCACGCCGAGTCCTGCTTCGAGCATTCTTCTCGAGGCACCGAGGACCGGCTTTCGTCGGAAGCGACCGCGCGCCGCTGGTATCCTTCGTTTCGCGTACGACGGATCCTGCTGTGCTGGTCGAGATGTAATACACCGAGCGACGCCCGATCGCGCGCGGCGCGACGAGATCGATCACCGTCGCCTGTGCTCGTTCGTTCACTACCTAGCTCCCTGTCGCAGTCACTTACCTCGAACCGAGAAAATATCCGTGCGAACGACACGCGCGTATGGTCAGTCTCAGAGGGAGGTCGTGATATTTTTTTCCCCCAAGTTTCCCAGCGCTGTCGTCCAGTTGCTTAAGTCGCTCTTTTTCTTTTTTTTGACGGGTCACTAAAAAATTCACTATCGTCTAAAACGAGTCACTAAAGTCGCGAGCTTCTCTTTCTGAACTGCCTTTAAATTTGTGAAGCATGGCCGTTCTGTATGTATTTTTGCCGTCTCTCTTAATAAAACTGCTCCGAAAGCGTTACTTGTATGCTCATGCCTGTTCGTATCTCAAACTGTGCTATGAAAAGAACTCGCTATGTGTTATCCAAAGATAAACCGGGGAAGGTAAGACTAAGTGTTACTTTCTTATTTAAATATCTTTGTTACTCTCAGGATTTGACAAAAATCACCTTTGATCATTATTTTGATATCTGACACTTTTTGTTATCTTTTTTGCCAAGAAGCAGTCACTATTTCACCTTTTCTGTTCGGGTGAGTAGGTAGCAGCGCTGAGTTTCCAAATGCATTCCGTGTCCAGTAGGAATGTTTGTATTTAGTTTTTGGTAATTCTCAGGAAATATATTTTCCTATTGAATATTAAACTCGTCGAAAAAAATGTCGCAACCTGTTTGTGACTGGCCATACACACGCACAGTCGTCAGATTAAAGGTCGCAATTTCTTTTTCAACGAGCTTCGCTACGCACCTCGTATCCAATAAAAAAATGCCCTGATAATGACTAAAAACAGATTTCCCTATTGAACAGGAGATACGTTGCGAAACTCGTCGAAAGAAGAAAGCGTAGGAACTTCTGATCTGTCGGCTTCACATATTTCTTACGACATCCTCGGGAATTGTCCAGAGCTCACGAAAGAGATCGCCGAAATATCATGAGACTACTAGTCCGCTTCTGGAAAATCTCTTTTCACGAAATAAAACGGAATATCCGAGATCGATTGGTTTTACAAATTTTAGTTGGTAGAATTTTATATCACCTTGAAGTTGTCGTTCGTTAACGTATGATGTTGGAGTCGGTATCGGCGAGTGTTATCGGGCGGACGTTAACGCGAATAATCGTGCCGACTCTACAATGTTGCGTGTGCTAGCGAGCCGCGAATAACCGAGCGAGCATGCGACATAATAATGATCCGTTATCAATGATCTCGATTAACGTAAGTTCTTCTGGGGGAATATTTTATTCTTTTTCGCGGGATTACGGTGTCAACTGAGATATTATAACAGGGCGAAAGTATGCGATAAGCGACGAGACGACGCAATTCGCAAATAAGGTTGACGAGATAGAGAGAGAAAGAAAGAGGGAGAGACAGATCAGGAGGAAATCGTGGCTCTTCGATTAATTACGTCCGCGTTATTACGCTATGAGCGATAGTTTGTTTCTCAAATAGACTCCGGCTTCTATTTAGTTAGACGAGCGTTTTGAATGAACGACGCGCGAGAGGTGAACGCACGGCGGCCGCGGTTACATGAAGCCTCCTGCACGTGCTGCGTGTCGTAATTTAATAATCGCCAAGTTACTGCCGCAAAAACCGCGTCGTTGAGTCCGTGTAATTATATATTAGTTTTTCCGCGAGTGTTCCTCGCCGCTGGAGGTGTCGATGCGATCCATTCATCGCGCAAACGATAGGTTAAACTCGACGAAGTGTAGATACTCGGCCTCTAACGTCTGTCGTAACTATAAAACTGGCTATATACAGTGTAAAGCTTGCATTAAACCTCGCAATGAGATTCTTCGGACAGCAGTAGCAGCCTCCGTTATTTCATGCGGGTCCGTTAGATTCTGTCTTAACTGTGAGACCACCATATTTGAGCAATTACCTATTACAGTCCGCCACTGTTACACTGTCCGTTTTTCAAGAAGCTTATACATATTTTTCACGGTATCCTGTTCGCGTACAAACACGAAAATCACGCGCGCATAAGGTTTCCTTCCGTACATATTTTTTACGCCTCGCTTGGTCTTCAAGTTTATCCTATACATGGATGCATGATTTAATATGATATTACAGTACAATATTGTTAAAAATATACCGCATTACGTTATCACGTTGTTTAAAAAAGATTGATAAGATAATTTGTTGTTTCTTTCGGATTTCTAGATTTAAATCCAGTTCCCGAGATTTTTCAGATCCGTATCTAAAAATTTGGAGAGATCTCAATTTAAAGTTTCGATCTAAATCCGGAGAGATATAAGAGTCTTTAGATTTTTGTGCAATGTCTGGAATTTTTTTAATTTCGATTAAAGAATCGCGCGCGTCGTCCCAACGGACGTAATCCTTTTCGAACGCGTCGACGAATTCCGCACGAATTTCGTACGGAGCTGAGATCATGGCTTGGGGAAGGGCTTGGAAAGTTAGAGCATATTAAGTCACTTTACCCGTTTACGGGCATGTCGGCATGCGTAAAGCACACAGGCTACGTGGCGAAGTGTGCACAAGTGAGTCGAGCGGGAGGTCTCCCGGTGAGCGTTCATCAGCCTCGATTTAACGGATTTACACCACAATCTTAGCCGTTTCGCGCTCCTTTTTCGTTCGCGAGCAGCGGTGTTGCAGCGCGTGCGTCGTCGAGGTGCGCGAACACAGCCGTCGTGTGTCAAAGTCACGACCGGCTGATCCGCGAAATTGCCCTTAACGACAAGCGCCGTGCCGTGTCGAAGCGAGGTTGCGAAATGCGAAAACGATCGAAGCGACTAAAAGTTGCTCGAAAATTCGCGATCCTGTCGGTTTTCTCTTTTTGCTTGCTCGTCTTCAAAACTTTCGATAATTACACAGTATGGTCAGTCGGTCACAAGGTTGTAATATTTTTTTTCCGGTGAATTTTGCAGCGCATCTCATATCCGATAGAAAAAAAAATGTATCTCCCGAGAATGGCTAAGAAATAAATTTTTCTATTGGACGCGGGATGCGTTCCTAAACTTATAAAAAAATGTAGCAACCTCTTCGTGACTCTGACCGTACAAAGAAAATTATATATTAGAATGAGATTTGTTGTATAAGAGAATGTTTTTCTCCTCTTCCTCTTCCGGATGGAAGTTTCGTAATGCTTTGATCTATAATTCATCTGAGCTCTGAAGTTTCACAATCGTAGAATACTTAATCTCTCGTAATCTTGGTCGTTTACGATTCCTCGGAACTTTAATGGGCCGATCGAACGACAGCCGGAGCGGCAATCCGGAGTGCGGTGACGCACAGTTATATGTAAATTCAGCGTTCTACCGTGAAATCCAGTGAGTCATGAAAATACATGGTGGTCCCATACCGGTGTGTGTAAAATCGACGCGTAGTCTTCGGCTCGAATCGATAATTCACTCGAGACACTTGGAGTTAGTTCGAGAGAGGGTTTATGATCTCCCTTGGAAATGCATCGACTCGATGAACGTTGACGGCTGAAATACTTCACACGTCCGCTTAATAATAATACTCATCGATCGCGAACTATATTCCGCTCGAACGAACGAACGTCTCGTTCGTCATCACGAGCGCCATCAATGAAAACCCGTCGCCAAGATTTAACGCCGGTTTAAAACTGAGATATTAAATATTAGTTGTACCTTTTTTTTCCTTCCATTAGTTTTTCTTCCATTAATTCCGCACTATCAATCATGCGTCTCGCGTTCACTGCTTCGAGTCGGCGCGTTAATCGCGTCGCCTCGAGAGAAATTCTCGCTTCTGTCTCTCGCAAAATATTGGCGCATTTATTCCGTCGTCGAACCGTATCGAAGAAGCTCATCGACCGTTTCAATATCCTGTCGTATAAAATGACAGGCCGCGTATTCTAATTGAAAACTCGAGCCTTGCGCTCGAGGAGAGCATGATCGCTTATGTCATTAATTTAGAGAGATTGCAAGTCGCGCTTGTTAGACATCTGCACCACCTCGTATCGACATCGACAACCGGTAATAAGTTAACGATATCATTCCTCTGCTATTTCTCGTTCTCCTTCGTGCATCGTCGTTCTAATATTGAAATCAAGTCGGTACACCTGGTTTCGCGTTTAATGCAAATTGAGTATAAAAGGCCTGTAGCATCAGCTGGAAGGTAACGAATTAAATTCTATGACTCACGTTACTTGGTAATAATTCCTGGTGTTATTTAAGGTATTAACCTTCGATCTCTACTATTGTGGTATCAATCAAGGTAGGATTTATTTATCCTATTTAACTCTCTAATGACAAGGCGGATTTTCAACGTATCTAGGAAAACATGGGATTGAATCCGATCCCACGCTCTGTTTATTTTTTATGCAATCAACGTACAAACAAAATGGACAAAAGAAGTAAATAATAGCATTAAATATTCCTATAAAATAAACGAAACTCTGGGATCAATCTGACCTCACCTTACTGTTGAAAGGTAAGAGAAGAAAATAAGTCGATTTTCCATTCCCCCCCCCCCCCCCCCCCCCTTT